>NW_026694962.1:0-8173 GCF_021218885.2 Marmota monax
TGTGGTGAGCCGCTTCTGCCGTTTCTGCAGATTATGGTCGCCATTACAAGATGGCGCTGGCTCCGCTGTGGTCTGTGACAAACAACTTCTTATCTGGGAAAGTTGGCACATGATTTTTCACCACCCTGTGAGAAAGTTCCACGCGGCAGCTTTGCATTGGGGCTTGGGATGCTTTATTAAGGCTGGGAGGGGCATCCGAGAGAGAGAAGAAGAAATATCAAGGGCCTGAATAAACTGTTGAAAGAAGATTCTCGAGTTGCGTCTTCCTTGCGGGCAAGGGGTCGCGACAAGTGGTGCCGAAACCCGGGAACCAGAACTTTCAACAGTCAGGGGTGGTGCACCGGTTAGTCCCAGGTAAGTGGGATCCGCGATCAAAGCGGGGTTAGTCCCAGGTAAGTGGGATCCGCGATCAAAGCGGGGTTAGTCCCTAGTAAGTGGGATCCGCGACCAAAGCGGGACAGCTCCTCTGTAATGAAAGAGAGAGCCTTACATTTTATTGCAGCTGCACTGTGTACTTTCGCTCCTACTTTCGCTTTCTTTTTTTTGTGCTTCCTTTGTTGTTGTGTCATGGGTGCCGCATCTTCAAGTCCGCTTCTCCTGGCCCTAGATGGCCTGTTACGTTCCAAGGGACTGGAAGTGAAACATAGTACTTTACAGAGATTTTTACAGAAGATAGATATCGCTGCACCGTGGTTTGCATTTTCGGGCAGCCTTACTGTGCCTAGTTGGGATAAATTAGGCAAAGATCTTGACTTTGCTTCTGAGCAGGGCATATTAGAGGGTGGGGTGATACCCCTTTGGAAAATGGTCCGTAGTTGCCTTACAGATGATAGATGTCAGGAAGCACTTACTAAAGGACAGGAGGTTTTAGAGCGATTGCATGAGGAAAAATCGGAGATGGCAGAAAGTGAAGTGACTCGGGAGGATGGGAGTGTGCGGAGCATGAGACGGGGGAGGAAACGGTTGTATCCAGATCTCAGTACGCTGCGTACACCCCCATGCGAAAGTGGGTCAGAGGAGGAGGAGGATGAGGAGGAAGAGCTCGGGAGGCTGTCTCGTCAGCTAGGGAGTTTAGCTATAGAAGAAGGGAACACAGATAAGCAAGGGCTCAAGAAAAGCGATCCCCCGGATCCACCGCCGGATGGCGGGGGCGTTTCGGGAAGAGCTTTCCATGCCCAAACATGGAGGGCTGTTCACGCTGAGATGGGTCTTGCTTATCCAGTTTTTCAGGATGACAACAGGGGAAGAGTCCATGAACCCTTAGATTTTAAAATTGTGAAGACCCTGGCGGAGTCTGTACGCACTTATGGGGTGGATGCCGCCTTCACGCTGACTCAGGTGGAGAATCTGTCTAGATACTGTATGACTCCCTCTGATTGGGCTAGCCTTGTTCGGGCTTGCGTTTCCCCGGGTAAATATTTGGACTGGAGAGCATTCGTGCTAGAGGGCGCAATAGAGCAGGCCGCCCAAAACCATGCAGCGGGACACCCCCATTGGGACAAGGATATGCTCTTGGGACAGGGTAGATTTGCAAATCAACAGACAGGATTTCCTCTTGAGGCATATGATCAAATTAACAATATTTGCATTCGGGCATGGAAGTCGCTTCCAAATAGAGGAGAGGTGTCTGGCAATTTGACCAAGATTCTACAAGGCCCTACAGAACCTTTTTCAGATTTTGTAGCAAGGATGGTGGATGCTGCTGGAAAGATTTTTGGGGATCCTGACAGAGCCATGCCCCTTATCAAGCAATTGGTCTTTGAGCAATGCACCAAGGAATGTAAAGTGGCAATCACTCCTTATAAAAATAAGGGCATAGAAGCATGGATGAAAGTGTGTAGAGAGATTGGAGGACCTTTAACTAATGCAGGTCTTGCAGCTGCTGTCCTTCGGGTGGCAAAAGGGGGCAATCCTGGTGCCGGAACATGCTTCCATTGTGGTCAGCCCGGTCATTTCAGACGTGAATGTCCTAAAAAAGATAATTTTACTGGACCCCCTCACGGTGGCCCTTCCAATGGCTTTCGTCAACCAGGGCTGTGTCCAAAATGTAAAAAAGGGAAGCATTGGGCAAAAGAGTGTAGATCAGTGAGGGACATCCATGGACAGCCTATTTCAGCTGGGCCAAAAAACGGCCGAAGGGGCCCCCGACCCCAGGGCCCACAAATATATGGGGCAATGGAGAATGTCACACCCAAACCCGAGACATGGCCATCTCTACGCCATCCCATGAGACGCGGAGAGCCACTACAGGTGCCGCGGGATTGGACCTCTGTTCCACCTCCAGACTCGTATTAACACCTAAGATGGGAGTCCAATTGGTGGAAACTGAGTTCAAAGGGCCTTTACCGCCTGGCACTGTAGGTTTGCTAATTGGACGTGCATCTTCTACTTTGCAAGGTCTTCATGTCTTTCCTGGAGTTAT
Organism: Marmota monax; assembly: GCF_021218885.2. Taxonomy (NCBI): domain Eukaryota; kingdom Metazoa; phylum Chordata; class Mammalia; order Rodentia; family Sciuridae; genus Marmota; species Marmota monax. The sequence goes on from NW_026694962.1 coordinate 2,423, forward strand.
TAGCCCTGATACTGTAGGGACAATAAAAGTTATGGTGGAAGCTCCAAGGGGCATTGTATCTATTTCCCCAGGAGACCGGATTGTCCAATTGTTACTTCTACCCAGTCTGCATACCCGCTTTCCTGCTGATTCCTTTTCAAGGACAAGTGATGAGATTGGAGTTACTGGAGGGAATTCTGTTTATTTGTCCTTAGATATGAATGACCGTCCTACTTTAAACTTAACCATAGAAGGCAAATCAATTTTGGGATTGCTCGATACTGGAGCAGATCGTAGTATAATTGCACAAAAGGACTGGTCAAAGGGGTGGCCGGTGCAGCTCTCAGATCAATCACTGAGAGGTTTGGGATATGCCCAAGCCCCTCAAATCAGCTGTAGACATCTATCTTGGAAGGACCCGGAAGGACACAATGGCACTTTTCAGCCTTATGTACTTGATTTACCTATCTCTTTATGGGGTCGTGATCTGATGAAAGACATGGGGTTCACTCTTAGTAATGACTATTCCTCGGCGTCTCAACAGATTATGCAAAATATGGGGTATAGGCCAGGTCTAGGACTAGGAAAACATCTACAAGGGCGTAGGCATCCTGTGCAAGGTCATCAAAAGCTTAACAGATTTGGTCTGGGTTTTTCCTAGGGGCCACTGGGGCTCAAATACCCATAACATGGCTCACCGAGGAGCCTGTTTGGGTGCCTCAGTGGCCTCTTCCCTCGGTTAAATTGGCAGCAGCCCATAATTTAATCAAAGAACAACTAGACTTGGGTCACATCCAACCTTCCACTTCTTCATGGAATACTCCCATATTTGTTATTAGGAAAAAATCAGGAAAGTGGCGCCTACTGCATGATTTACGAGCAGTTAATGCTCAAATGCAACTTATGGGGCCCATTCAAAGAGGGCTGCCTCTGCTCTCCTCTATTCCTCAGGGCTGGCATATTATTGCTATTGACATTAAAGACTGTTTCTTTTCTATTCCTTTGCATCCTAAAGACTCACAACGTTTTGCTTTCACCCTTCCCTCGTGTAACCACGAGGAGCCAGATCTTAGGTTTGAGTGGGTAGTGTTGCCGCAGGGAATGGCTAATAGTCCCACGATGTGCCAGATGTATGTGGGGAAGGCACTTGCACCTCTCAGACATAAGTATTCTTCCATCAAGATCATTCATTATATGGATGATGTGTTATTGGCCGCTAAGTTAGAGCAGATAGTTAATGAGGCCTATAGAGACTTAGTAAAGCTGTTAGCTCAATATGGGCTACATATCGCACCTGAAAAGGTTCAAACGGGGAATTCTATTGAGTATTTGGGAGCAATCATTGGGCATGACAAATTGAAACCACAAAAAATCACCATAAGAACTCAGGATCTCCAAACTCTGAATGATTTTCAAAAACTGCTGGGAGATATTAATTGGATAAGGGGATATTTACATATTCCTAATGGTGTGCTCCAGCCTTTGTATGCTACCCTTAAGGGTGATCCAGATCTTGCTTCTCCTCGTAGCCTCACCAAAGAGGCTAGGGCAGCCCTTATAACAGTAGAAGAAGCTATACAACATGCTACTCTATGCAGGCTCCGCAGTGATAAACCTTTCCAGTTATGTGTGCTTGCCACTATGCGGCAGCCTACTGGAGTACTGTGGCAAGATGGGCCTTTACTATGGATCCACCCACATATATCCCCAGGAAAATCTTTAGAATACTATCCTGATGCTGTTGCAGCGTTAGCACTTAAAGGGATCCACCAAAGCATTCAATTTTTCGGACAATCACCTTCTTCTCTTATTATACCCTATACTAAGGCTCAGCTTAATGTTTTGTGTGCTACTCTAGACAACTGGGCTATTCTATGTTGCTCGTTTCAAGGGGATATTGATAATCATTACCCTTCCCATCCATTACTCCATTTTGTTAAAGAACATCCCATCATTTTCCCTAAGGTAACTTCACCCAATCCAATTCCGGGGGCTGTTAATATTTTCACTGATGGTTCCAAGTCTGGAATGGGAGCTTATGTAATTAATGATTCTCCCCCTGTTCAGCATCAATTTGCTCCTGGTAATCCACAATGGGTTGAACTGCAAATTGTTATTGAGGTTTTTAAACAATGTTCTTTTCCTTTTAATCTTATCTCGGACTCCATTTATGTGGTACAAGCACTCAAAGTCCTGGAGGCCGTGGGAGCTATTAGTAATGCCCATAATGTATCTGCTTACTTTAATCAGCTTCAACAACTTATCTGTAGCCGCACTGCTCCTTTTTATCCAATGCACATACGGGCTCACACCTCTCTTCCTGGTCCGTTATCACAGGGTAATGCCTGTGCAGACTCAGCCACTAGAGGCCAGTTGATATGCTTGGCTTCCTCCTTAGAGGGGGCTAAATTATTTCACCAGAATTTCCATGTTAATGCTTTAACGCTGCGCAGGCGTTTTTTCCATTTCAAGAGCGGATGCTCGTCAGATAGTATTACAATGTCCCCATTGTGTCACATTTCTTCATCCCCCTACTTATGGAGTGAACCCACGGGGATTGAAGCCATTGGTTGTCTGGCAAATGGATGTGACGCACATACCTGACTTTGGTAACCTCAAGTATGTACATGTTTCTGTTGATACGTGCTCTGGAGTTATTCATGCCTCTGCTTTGTCGGGAGAGAAGGCACGTAATGTTATTACTCATTGCCTAGAAGCATGGGCAGCATGGGGTGCTCCTGCATCCCTTAAGACTGATAATGGACCTGCTTATACTGGCAGACAATTTACATCCTTTTGTTCTACCATGGGAGTGCAACTTACTCATGGTCTGCCTTACAATCCTCAAGGACAAGGCATTGTTGAGCGTGCTCATCGCACCTTAAAGGAAACTTTACAAAAACAAAAAGGGGGAATAGGAGCTGAACACACTCCTAAAGAACGCCTGTCCTTAGCTCTCTTTACCATTAATTTTTTGAATTTGGATATTCATGGTCACTCTGTGGCCGATAGACATGTGTCCCCTCAGCCCTCTGTGATTGGCTATGTTAAGTGGAAGGATGTTCTTACGGGCCAATGGAACGGCCCCGACCCCGTGCTGACATGGGCACGAGGATCTGTATGTGTTTTTCCCCAGGATCGCACGGAGCCGTTGTGGGTCCCTGAACGCCTGACAAGAAGAGTCTTGACATCAACCGACCAGCAACAAGAGATACCACAGCAACCCTGTGATGAGGATCTTCACTCTGCTACGTGCTCTGGTTCTGGTGCTGGTGCCGATGGCACAGACGACACCAATGCAGTGGTGGGCAGTGGCACGGGCTTGGCCAATGCCGATGCCGGTTCATGGTAGTTCTAGTGTCCTCCCCACTCTTTTCTCTACCTCATGTGAGATGTCTGCTCCCTGTGCCTCTCCTAGAGGGGACGTGGAGAGCATTTTTAATCAATCTCAGGTTAATCTCACAGGAGTTTTTTGTTTCAGCCTTGGAAACGCTAATTGCATTAGCCTTAAGATCAAAAATTTGACTAATTGGGAGGACCCATTGCGGTCCAATCAGGTCTCAGGGAGTATTATTAATGCCGTACTGAGCCAAGTAGTTTCAGGGAAGCAATCAGGTTCAGGGACCCCTGTAAATAGCTCTGCTTTTAACATAACTACCTTGGCTATGATCTCCAAGGTACTAATCCCAGTGCCTCCTTCTTCTAATAGTACTTACAATGCCACTCATTTCAAGGCCTCTCCTTACTGTACCCCTAATCTTGGTTTCCCCCCAACATTTACGCCTTGTCAGGATCATTCTTGGGAGAGACTTCAAGTTGCTAAGGGTTTCTCCTTTTCCCCCTCTCTTAAGAGGTATGTTTATAACTTTAACCATAGTGCCAACTCCTCTACAGGAGTAGGTTGGTCCTGGTTTCAATGGCTGATTTCCAATGAGAAGGGGGCTTCAGCTGATATTTCTGCATTGGCTCAATTGCTGGGAGTCAGAAGCTGGCTGGCTAATGTTTCTGGTACTGTTCGCGAGAGTGAACGGGGTAATAGACTTACATCTGTTTCGTTCAACTCTTTGCTATATAATGCCACATTGCCCCCTGCGATGGTCTGCGTCCAATCCCCGTTCTTGCTCCTTTTGGCTAATGACACCTCGTCAGGGATGCTGGATTGTTCTAGTGTTACCTGTCTCTTATCTGAGTGTTGGAATGGTTCTTGGACTGTAGCAGTGGTTATGAAAATTCCAACCTTTGTCCCAATCCCAGTCACTGCGGACCCAGATAAATTCCCCATTGTTGAGCTACTTAGAGTCCGCAGGGATTTTGGAATTACGGCAGCTATAGTGACAGCTGTGGCAGTGTCTGCTGCTGCAGCGGTTACGGCCGGAGTGGCCATGGCCAGTCAAGTACAAACTGCTGCCACCATTAATCAAGTTGTTCAACAAACTTCTACCATACTTGAGTCCCAAAATTCAATTAATCAACATATTTTGTCAGGGATTTTAGCTGCCAACCAAAGAATAGATTTACTCCAAGCTCAGGTAGAAGAATTGGCAGACTTGGTGCTTTTGGGTTGTGTTGACCAACGTGCACATTTATGCATAACCTCTGTCAGATTTAATGATTCCAGGAATGCCTCCCGCATCATTGGCGAATATTTGGCCGGAAATTGGTCCATGGCAGCAGAAAACTTGATCCAGTCTCAACTAACTCAGATTGCTGTTTTGAACAGTACCCGTGTTGAACCAGTGACTTTGGGTCAATTCACCGATTGGATATCTTCTGCCTTTTCCTTCTTCAAAGAGTGGGTGGGAGTAGGCATTTTTGGTGCAATGTGTTGCTTCAGTGTTGTGCTCTGTTTGTGGCTTCTCTGTCGCCTTAAAACTCGCCATGCACAAGAAAAGGCTATGATCATACAAGCTCTTGCAGCTTTAGAAAATGGCAACTCACCTCAAGTCTGGCTTGCGCATCTTAAGCAGTAAACCTTTGTCATGGTCGTTACACCCCAAGTTATTATAACATTGCACTGGGATCGACATGACTTTCCTTGTTATTCTCTTAGTGTTGGAAAGCCCTTGCACTCTGCCGGTCTTACTGCCATTGCACGCAGATGGGTTTCCACACTAGTGCTTTTCTATCGCCTTGAAGTTCGTGCCTTTCTTTCAGGGTGCTGTCAACTTGTTTGTCATTATAAACAGCCACAGTTCAGCCTCAGCTATCCCCCTTCGTCCACCATCATCACGATACAGGATGCAAGGCAAGGCACTGCACTTGAGTGATCCTTGACGTGGACCTCAAGGAGAGCATGTCCTATTGCATGCGGGTTCGACGCGTCCACGCCCCACCCCACGAAAAAAGGCGTCGGCTGATATGGCCTCAGATCTGGGGAAGGCGCCTCCTTGGGACTGAGCCATACTATGCAGCCACTTCTGCACAGTGGGATAGGACCTCTACTCTCGCCTGTATTGTTTTAAGAAAACAGAAAAGGGGGAACTGTGGTGAGCCGCTTCTGCCGTTTCTGCAGATTATGGTCGCCATTACAAGATGGCGCTGGCTCCGCTGTGGTCTGTGACAAACAACTTCTTATCTGGGAAAGTTGGCACATGATTTTTCACCACCCTGTGAGAAAGCTCCACGCGGCAGCTTTGCATTGGGGCTTGGGATGCTTTATTAAGGCTGGGAGGGGCATCCGGGAGAGAGAAGAAGAAATATCAAGGGCCTGAATAAACTGTTGAAAGAAGATTCTCGAGTTGCGTCTTCCTTGCGGGCAAGGGGTCGCGACAC
>NW_026694963.1:0-16179 GCF_021218885.2 Marmota monax
TTTGTTGAGTGTATAAAACACTAGAAACATCTAGCACATGGGGTTGTTGTTGGGAGGACCAATGGAAACACATACTAGACATCAGATCTTAGCACATGCCTGGCATGGAGAAGATACTGCTCATGGGATGAGGATAGCTCTCTCTAAAGTCAAGCCACAATCTGCTATTGCACCATGCACATATTCTTTCAGGACCAATCTTCAAATGCTTCCCATCCAATCAGATTCCTCCCAACTCCCAACACCTAAGCTGCCAAACACGAGCGTACATAGCATTATTGTGGAAACTAAGGAAAAATAGACCAAGATGTAAGTTTGAAGATAAGGATTCTTCTTTATTCCAGCTATTCACTGATTATCATAAAAGAAAAAGTAATTTGGCAAAATTTCTTTATCTGGAATTGGATTGTATCTTTCAGAGGTATGCTGAGTATTCGTGGGGGCTAATTTTTGTACCATGTCAAGAACTCAAAACAATAGATAGCCTCAAGGATGTATGTTTATTTGACATCATTCAAAATATTTAAGGTCTTTAAACCTCAGTTTGCTTAGTCATAAAGTATACATGATAAGTGTATATATGTCAATAGTGCAATTTTAAAATAGATAACATGAATATTTAGCACAGTAAATCATACATAAACACTCAAAACATATTATCTATTAACAGTGATGATAATTTTATTATAATTGTATATATATATATGTATAAAAATTCCCTATCTGTAAAAGAAGATAATAATATTCATTGTATAGTGGATTATAAAGATTATGTGAGGTAATATTTAAATTATGTGTAATTTCTTTTTGTGTGTTTGGTTCTGAGTATCAAACCCAGGGCCTTGTAGTAGGCAAGCGCTCCTCCATTGGGCTACATCCCCAGCCCCATATGTAGTACAATTTCTGATACATTTTAAGAGCTTAATATATGTTAGCTTTCTTTCTTTTTTTTAACATCTCTGGAGATGCCTCCTTCTCTAGAAACACACACATGTGCACACATACACACATACACACACACACACACACAATTGCCCTTGGTCAGCTTTGATGCCACTGAATAAAGTAAATCTATGTGTTGTTTCGTGAACCCTTGCAGTTCTTAACATTTTATACATAGCTCATTCCAGATATAAAGATTTATGCTATCAAGCTTTTATCATGTAGATTAACATGAGTATTCTTTCTAATAAATCCTTTTCTTTGAATGAAAGTTGTGATTCGGGAGAAAAAGCAGCAGTTGCTATTTATCTTGTGTCCAAGGATTTTTTTCCTAATCCAAAAGGAAATTATAAACTGCATGATTTGTTTGAACCACCAAGATTCATTGGTGGTGCTATTCTCCTCTGTGCAGTCATCGCCATATGCAGCTTGTTATTTCTCACAAAGCCCAACTGCTCTTTGTCCCAGCCCATTAGATCTCAGCTTGGTCCTCTTTTGGAGAATCAGACAACAGCATCCCTTTTTACTGACTTTCATACTTAGATTTATGAGTAGCTTGGTAAAGTGTCCCAATAAATGTCTGTGCGCGCTTGCGTGTGCACGCTTGCTCTCTCTCTTTCCCCACACCCCCAGACAAAGAGGCTTTTGTGTAAGCAGCTAAATATAGTAATTGCTTGATACTTTTCTCCCTTGGTCCACATACTTTGAGCCAAGGAACTATGCACTGTGTCAGAGACACAAAGCAATCAATAGTATAATGATATGTTTATTTAAGAGTTCTAAACCTGTTTGCTCATCTATCAAATGTACATAAGAATATCTCCTTCAATTAGATGATTGTGAAAATTAAAATAGATAATATCAATATTTAATATAGTGCTATTTTTGCTTTAAACAAGTGATTATCTTTTAAAGATATATAAAAATAAGAGAAAAAAAAGTCTTTCTATTTGTACCATAGAGTTGCCATGTATTTAATTACCCATGGAGTCACCATGGGCATCTCAGCATCCTCACCTGAAGCACCTAGCCCTGCTCCATCCTGGTGAGGTGGGGATGTGTATGGACTAAATATCAATGAGGACTAATAGAAATGGAATAGAACTACTTGGAAAGGAAGGCTGAGGAGAGGGCAGGAAGGGACAAGGAAGGACTTGTCACTGAACTTGGTGCTAGGCTTTTCCTTTGATCATATATGATTACAGTCAAGGAGCGAACACAAGAGAACTCTTTTCAGTCCCACTTGGCACATTCTGGATTGCACAGATAAAATCAGCTCTGAAGTTGAGCTCCTCTGTACTGACTCTTTGAAGTGTATTTTTATACAATTCTAGAGTATGTCGCTTTCCAAAATCCATGGAAACTTGCAGGAAGCCATCCGTGAAATGTGTGAGGACCTTTTTTCTGCATCGCAGCCAGGGATGGGGTATGCCCTGGGAACTTCCCACGGCACTCCCACTGAAATAGACCACCCAATGCGTGTGACCTTCCCCTCTGCTCTGCTAGAAAGGTCCCTCTCAGCAGCACTAGAGATGGGCATAGTCCATTAGGAACGGAGCAGCCTACCTGCCCTCACCTTTATCCGATTTTGGTGAAGAACTTTCTATCCAGGCCTTTGATGTTTTCAAATATAAATAAAGAAGACACTGGTTCCTTTCTTGGTTAGAAGCTGGACCCGGCTGGTCAGCTTGCCCGTCCTGCCCTCGCTTTAAAACTACTTTCTGTGTTTTGTGGTTATTTCACTATTCTAATCACCTGAGGGGATCCCCATTCCCATTGCCCACATGGGACATGGGCAGTGGAACTTTGTCTCTGGGTGACTTCTCCAGAAAACCTCCAGCTGCTTTTTGCAGCCACCCAACTCCGTAAGCAGGAAGTCACTCAAAAGGCACTTTCTCCAGGAAGGAGGGAGCCTGACATGAAGTTGGTCTGAGCACCATGGGGTCATATTAAACTGCAAGTTACATTTCCTCCTGTTTCCTAAATCGAAAATCCCTCATGTGGTTATGTGAAAATTAATCTTCTATGTTCCCTGTCTAATTGGTATCAGAATGTTTGTGCAAGAGATGGAAACAGGCAACAGGAGTGTGGGGTGGGTCTGAGGGTCCTAGACTTTGGGCATTTTATTCTGAAAAGAGAATAGATTTTTAGGCAAGATCCTCCTACCTAAACATCCTTGTGAGATTTTTGTTGTTGTTGTTAAAATATACACACACACACACACACATAGAGAAGCATGCATACCCACGCCTCTTCAGACCCTAGCCAAGAGCCTGGATAAGAAACAGAACTTGCTGACACTGCCATTTGTAACTACTACACAGTGTGCAAACCACCCTAGTGCAGAGTATGAATGAGCTCAGAACTGCGGGTGGGGTCATGCCACGTCTCAGAACCACAGTGAAAGCTTCTGACTTGATTGCCAAAAGAGAAGTGTGCGGGGGGGTTATTTGTTTGTTTGCTTGTATTGGTTTTTGTCTTGTTGTTGTTGGGGTTTTCTTTTGTTTTATTCTTTTCCTTGAATGATCATCCTCAGTGTGGAAGTTGGTTCCGGGCAACACTACTGTCCTGAAAGCCAACTGCAGAATAATAGCAGCCAGAGGTTCAGACTTCCATGACTCATTTCAACCCAGAGAAGACATTCGAGCCCTATTTACAGAATGGCCTGACTAAATAGAACTGCACAAACAGAACCAAATGATTCAGCTTGAATCACAGATACATTCATAGCGCTATTTTTTAAATTCTAGAATTAGACTATCTCAGTAAGTGATACAAATGTACTCCCAGAACTGGAGTCCTTTAAAATGTGTCAGTTTGTTCTCTTTTCAAAGCCCTACATTAAAGCCTTTCTTTACAAGGGATTACCAGCTGTTTTACTCTCTTATTGGCAGAGTCTGGAACATTCTTTTTTTTTTTTAATTCCAAGGAAAAGGCCCCAGTAATTCTCCTAGTTATCTGTAAGAACTTGCTTATTTGCATACTAATTTCAAAGTAAGTCATGGACCATTTCCATCTCCATTGTTAATGTGAAAGCATCTGTGTCCCGTCTGTAGGTGGGGGAGGTAGGCAGTGAGGAAGAGTGAGGCCTGCCCACCATAACTGGGCTCACTGTAGTAGTACCTCGAAAGCACTACTAATCTCTGATGGGAAATTGCAAATTACATTCTAAGAGAGTCTAAAAAGAGAGAAAGCTAAATTTAGCAGTAGTGATTTTTGCTAGACCTTGATAGTATAAGCATAATGACAAAAATAATAATAATGATAATAATAATAATAATAATGTGTTTTGAGAATAACATTCCCCTAAAAAACAAAAAGAACTGCCACTAAATAAGTAGACATAGGGCTAAGGATATAGCTCAGTAGAGTGCTTGCCTAGTATGCAGAAGGGCCTGGGTCTGAGCCTAGTACCTCTCCCCTACACACACACACACACACACACACACACACACACACACACAAAGAAAGAAAGCAAGGAAAAAAAGTTAAAAAAAAGATACAGTCTGCTTTCATTTATACAAAATAAAATAGAGACTGGGGTTATATTTCTGTAATGGAACACCTGCATAATATTCAGGGCCCTGGGTTCAATCACTAGTATGGAAAAAAAATTTTAAATAAGTTATATTCTACTCTATTTTTAAAGATATATACATAAATGGCAACACAATAAAGAAATATGAAGAATAAACACAAAAGTCAGGGCAGTGATTCCCACTAGGGGGTGGGGTGGGAACAGGTTATAACTGGGTAGAAGAAGCACAAGGAGGTTTTGAATTGCTGTCAATGTTCTTGTTCTTAATCTGAGTGTAGTTATATAGCTGTCCTGTGATCTGAGTGTGTCCCTCAAAATTCATGTGCTGGGAACTGGATCTCTAAGTAGGGCCAAATGGCCGTGAGGTGCTTAGAGTGTGAGGTTCTTCCCTCAGGAGTGGACTGACATCATCAGGTAAAGAGCCTTCTGGAATGGGTGTGCTCTTTTCTGATCTTCCACAAGAAGATGCTGCAAGAAGGCCCTCACTGGATGCTGGCATCTTGATTTTTGTCTTCCCCTTCTCCAGAACTGTGAGAAATAAATTTATTTGTTCTTTATAAATTATGCTATCTCAGGTATTCTATTATAGCAGCACAACACAGCTAAGACAAAGTATTGCTGACTAAGTATCAAATGATACATATGCTTTAGCTTTTTTCTATAAGCATATTTTATTCCGCCATTTAAAAATAATATGAAATAACTGGCAGCATTAATCATCCCTGGGGTGATGAACATTCTCCCAAGGGTGAGACTGAGCACTGTTAGGTATTTAGTGACTGACACACACGGGGTCTTAACCAGAGTGAGGTTCGCACTGTGATCTCCTCCAAAGGCTCTTCTAGGCTTTATTAGGATTAAAGGCTAAAAGAGCCACTGACCTTGATGTTGGCTTCTCTGTGGCAGTCCTGGGATCACAAGCAGCAAGGGCAGCAGGTGGGATAAGGAGGGCTGGTGGATTCCATGTGGTCATGGAAGTATCCCAGAGTTACTCCTAGGTGGAGACTTGAAGTGATAATGAGGGGGCTGGGGTTGTGGCTCAGGGGTAGAGCTCTTGTCTAGCATGCGTGAGGCACTGGGTTCAATCCTCAGAACCACATAAAAATAAAATAAAAAGGCAAGACAACATAGTCCCTCTTTTCCTGAAGGTTGTGCTCTAGCAAAGGAGCAGGGAACACAGATGATAAGGAATTATACAACTAAAAGGGTAAGTCCACACAGTCCTATCAAGAAAATGAGACAGGGTAATAGAAAATGACTTGGTGGGACAGGGTAGTCCTCAAGATTGATGAGAAATGCTATCAGAAAGACCAAAAGTGAGATGTCAGGGGCAGTCTAAAAAGAACTGTCAAGTGCAGCAAAGAAACAGAAATGAGGCCAGCAATGAAGATCCAAATGCTCAGCACGTCTCAGGCCCAAGACTCCAGCTACTTGGGTAGATTGGACAGATCAGTAAAAACTCAGTCCCAAGGGATAAGGCACATGACCCACTATTAAAGTGGGGTCCAGGTTTGGCAGAGCCCACCAGGGAACGTGACTTCAAGTGGGGCCAACTTGGGGCTGGTCTTAGGAACATCTCAGAAGTCAGAGCCAGGTTGCAGAGCTAGAAAATTCTACATTTCAGACACATGACTCCATTTCCTGAGCCAATTGCTTTTTTTCTCCAAAGAAGCCTCAGATTTCTGGTTTGGAGCTTTCACCAAGATGTGCACATATCCATTAAAGCACATGGAAGCACACTCCTTGGGGAATACTACTTGATTCTCTTGTCTTGGCATAGGATGCTGCCATATTCCGATTGTACTAGGTTTGTTACTGAACTCGGGTGCTTGGATCCAAAGTTGTAGAAATGAACACTGAACCCAGAAAGAATTTAAGCATAGGTAAGGGCTTATTAAGGGACTTTGGCTCCAAACAGAAGGGATTCACTGTACTGATGGGGAGAGTGTCCTGCTGGCTCAAGTGAAGGACAAAGAAAAATAGCTTTTATGACCCCTTCAGGGAGATGCAGGAGCTGGTCTCTTGAAGTATTGCATGTAGAGCTGGTACTTAAGTTGCACCTGCCCTCTTTTTCCTCATGCCACATGCCTCATTACCATTTTTTAAACATTAATTTTTAGTTGTAGGTGGACACAATACCTTTTTATTTTATTTTTATGGGGTGCTGAGGATTGAATCTAATGCCTCATGCATGCTAGACAAGAACTCTACACCTGAGCCACAACCCCAGTCCCCTCATTACCATTTTAAGTCTCACCTTCCAGGAGTGTGTTTTACAAAGTTAATAAGATAAAGTTAACTCTGGGTTACTTCCATGACTATCTACCCATGTGTTTGCCCCTCAAGAACTGCAGTTTCCATTACATCTGTGAGTCTCTGATATAATTATTTTCAGGATAGTGTAGACCCTGCATTTTCTGGCCTGTGCTGGGGTATCTTCTGACCACATAGTCTCAGAAGGCTGAGCTGGCTTTCCCAGCCTCTCGTCTCCTGGAAAGTTCTCTCATTCCCATAGCCTTGAAGACTTGTCCTCCTTTAAACTCCTAATCTTATGATATGGTTACTAACCCTATGAGACTAAGAGTTAGCTTGGCTGCCATTTTTCCCTGGAAAAGTGTTCATCCCTTAGTTCTAAGGGGTCCAGTTTTTTCATGAGAGTCCCTGGTTGTGTCAGGTTGTTCATGGACAGAGACCTGCAACATGGATCAAAGCCCCTTTGGCTCCAGACTAAGTCTGGAACACATTCTCCTTATGAGTAGACTCATTGTTTGAGACTACTGAAAAGATAATGTCTTCTAGAATACCGATCATTAAAAGTCATGGAATTAAGGAAGAAAAGGTTAGTGATCTTTTCCAGCCTATTTTCCTCACAGCCTACCCTTTGATGTATTTAAAATGATCCTTATCTGTTCCCAGAAGCATTCTGGGAAGACCACTCAAGCCTACTGTTGCAGGCAGTTCTGGGACTTATTCTTCAAATGTAAAAGCAGCTCCAAAACAAGCAAACAGAATGATTCTAGGTGAACAGTAAAGTCAACTCTATGAGAGAAAGTAAGAAATTCTTCCCCTCTCTCCTATCATGATACCCTGGTGATTTCCTTGATATGTCCCTGGCAAGGTCACCATTACAACAGATGGCCCCATCATCTTCCTGGACAATTCACAGGTCTGTTCAGAGGTCAAATGAAGAAATCTTTAAAGCATTATGGAAATATAAGAGATCATTATTATTATTTTACAGTGGAATCAACTTTAAAATCTATTGTAGACACACAATTCAATGGTTTGGAAAATAAACTGCTTAAGATTAAAAGGATATGCCGTGGTATCCAGAGGGAAAATCCCTGATCTTCAGTATTTACCAATTTCTGTGGTGTAATGTCACTGAACACAGAACTGGAGAGAAATAAGCATACTCCACCCTGGCCAGCTGGTGCATCCCTGGCCAGAGTGACCTGCATCCCATCCTCCTAACATCTGCTCTCTCCTGCTGCTACATAGCCATATATTGGATGGGGGAAGGCACAATGGGGCTCATAGGGGGCTGGGAAGACATGGAAGATTAAGAACCCAAGAAAAGAAAAGATGAGCCCTCAACATGTGTTTTAGACTCCTGGTAGCCATAAACCCTAATGTGTAGATAAGTCTAAGAGAGAACAGTTGATGCACAAATAAGAAGCTGCCATGACAATCTTTAAAAAATAAATATAGTTGTAGATTGACACAATGCCTTTATTTTATTTATTTATTTTTATGTGGTGCTGAGGATGGAACCCAGTACCTCATACGTGCTAGGCCAGTGCTCTACCACTGAGCCACAAGCCCAGCCCATGCCATGGCAGTCTTTGTTTCCATTCCTGACTCTACTTAACCTTAAGGGTAGATCTAATTCTTTCCTCATTCCAAAAGCCTTCTCTTATCTCACCATTTTTTAAGTTTTTTGCTTGTTTGTTTGTTTTGATTTCTGCTAACATTATGTATTGGTACATGGGAATAGAATTAAACTCTCATTATAAAATTAAAATATATGCTCTTAGCCAAAAGGGAGGGCCTACAATTTAAATAGTGAAAAAAATTTCACTTGTATTTGTTCCCAGGAAAACGTAGCAGAGCTATATTTATCAGCTCTCCTCCTCTGGCCTTTCTTAGAACTTCTTCTTAAATTAAGTGTGATTCTAGTATTCAAGGAGATGGACCTTCCCATCAACATGACTCTCAAATGCAAGCTCATTACTCCATCTGGGGTTCCACTCAAAAAATCTCCTTCATCTCCATCTTGGGGAAATTGGCAGTGTGGTATTATGAAGGTATCCTCTTAAAGTTGTTTTAAGAGTAATTCTTAACTTTATTTTCTCTTTACCACTCAGTGCCCAAAGAAGATAAAACTCCATGTACATGTTTTGTGTCATTTATTATAATATTGGAAATAGTACATCGTTTGTTTGCTTTAGACTCCTTTCTGATGTTTAAACTCCTCCTCTAGTAGAGTTAACTTAAGAAATATCTATCAATGTGCTTATACCAGCCCCATGTGCCATCAATATATTGGTAACAGATTTACCCAAATCCATAAGGCTAGATCTTCATTCCCGCCCCTAAAGAATTTATGATATAGTACAGTAGTTCTCCAACTTGGCTGCAAATTGGAATCAAGTAGATAAGTTCTGATTTAATTGACCTGGGACCACTCAGGGATTTCAGAAATTTTAATTCCCTGAGTGATTTGAGTGTGCAAACTAGGTTGAGGAAAGTTGTTCTGGTTGAAGGAAAAAAAGCACTTAATTTCAATATAATACTGAGAGTGCTATGGCCGAAGTCATCGTAAGGTATTAGGAAAACCCAGAGAAGAAGCATCCACCCAGAAAGCCTCAGTCCTGCTTGATAGAATCACTTATAGATCTTTTAAAAATATCATATGGATAGCAGAGTGGTGACATCACCAGAGTTCCGCCGACAGAATTCCTTCCCAGCGGAATCCACATTAGCAGGTGTGTGACTCCCACCCCCTCCAGATACAAGCAGCCAGGAAACCACCGGGGGCGTGTCTGTAGGGAAACAGAGGGGACTCCAGATCCCCACCTCCCCTTAACACCAGCGGCGACACCCAAGATCTTAGCCGCCAGTTTCTGGGGGCGTGCCCACCAAAGGGGTCCTGAAAAATTTAACTGTTGGTTCCCAGATCACCCCACCACAGCACTGGGGCTTAATTGAATGACAGAGAGGGTGTTCATCGTTCGGGATATAGGACACGCGGTGGGGCTGCAAGTGTAATCAGATCCTTGGGGAACCGCCTCTGGTGAACAGGACCTGGCTGGCTGGCTGGGAGGAGGAACAGGGGGAGGGGCCGGATAAGTGAAAGGGCTCTGGACTAACAGGATTGAGAGACTCCCAGGAGCCACCGTACAGGGATTTCTGTCAGCACATAGAGGGCAGAAGCTCAGCTCAGAGGGCACAGCTCCGCCTATTGGAAGAGAAGAAAATGGGATTCAGCCATAGAGCAGGGGATGCCAGCATGGCAGAGATCTGATGTCATCGGAGAGCGGCCGAGGAGAAAACTTCATCGGTGCCAGCGGCGACGGAAACAGTTGGTCCCCTGGTAGGGAGGGTGAGTCACAGATACCCGAGTCTCTCTCGCTTTGTCGTTGAGCCAGAGGCGAGGAGAGGGGCCGCCACCCACTCCCGCAAGGTAGGAAGACCTGCGACCAACCTGCAGATCAGGCCCAGCGGTCTGCAGGCGTGGTAAGAGGGGCAGGGCAGAGCCACCGCCCGCGCTGGCAAGGTAAGCAGACCTGCGACAGACCTGTGGATCAGGCCCAGCGGCCTGCCAGCGTGGTACACACTCCACCCCAACTGGAGTAGGGGCAGAGCAGAGCCTTAGCCCGCGCCCAGATCAGGCCCAGCGGCTCGCCTGTGTGGTGGTCAAGTGACCCCAATTGGAGTGGGGGCGGAGCGGAACTGACACCCTTGCCCACAAGGTGGGCAGACCTGCGACCAACCTGCAGATCAGGCCTAGCGGTCCCCGGGCGTGGTAGGAGGGGCAGGGCAGAGCCTTCGCCCCCACCTGCAAGGTAGGCAGACCTGCGACAGAACAGCGGATCAGGCCCAGGGGTCCGCGGGCGTGGTAGACACCTCACACCAATTGGAGGAGGGGCAGAGCAGAGCCCCTGCCCGCACCTGCAAGGGAGAATTTTCAACTATACAAGAGCAACATAAATATATAGGGGGGGGAAAATTTCAAAAACACAACAGTTTCACCAAGAAGAAAGAAACGCAAGCAGTATGAAAAGACAAGGAAAGAAAGGATTACAAGCAATGCAGGTCAGCTCAACTTTAGAAGAGGTAACAGCTGCAGCAGATGGAATGTCAGATAAAGAATTCAGGATATATATGCTTCAGATGATCTGGAGTATCAAGGAAGAAATTAGACAGCAAAATCAGACAATGAAAGATCACTTCGACAAGGAATTACACAAACAAATCCAGGAAGCAAAGGATCAACTATACAGGGAGATAGAGGTTATAAAAAACAAACAAACAGAAATCCTAGAAATGCAGGAAGCAATAAACCAACTTAAAAACTCAATTGAGAGTACTACCAGCAGAGTAGAACACTTAGAAGATAGAACATCAGACAATGAAGACAAAGTATTTCAACTTGAAAAGAACATAGACAGCTCAGCAAGACTGTTAAGAAACCATGAGCAGAACATCCAAGAAATATGGGATAACATTAAGAGACCAAACTTAAGAGTCATTGGGATACAGGAAGGTATAGAACTCCATACCAAAGGAATGAGCAATTTATTTAATGAAATAATACGAGAAAACTTCCCAGACTTGAAGAATGAGACAGAATCCCAAATTCTAGAAGCCTACAGGACGCCGAATGTGCAAAATTATAAGAGATCCACACCTAGACACATTATAATGAAGATGCCCAACATACAGAATAAGGAGAGAATTTTAAAAGCTACAAGAGAAAGGAAGCAGATTACATTTAGGGGCAAGCCAATCAGGATAACAGCTGATCTTTCAACACAGACTCTGAAAGCTAGAAGATCCTGGAATAACATATTTCAAACACTGAAAGAAAATGGGTTCCAACCAAGAATTGTGTATCCAGCGAAATTAAGCTTCAGGATGGAAGATGAAATTAAAACCTTCCACGACAAACAAAAGTTAAAAGAATATGCAGCTAGAAAACCATCTCTTCAAAACATCCTCAGCAAAACATTACAGGAAGAGGAAATGGAAAATAACAATGAAAACCAACAGTGGGAGGTAGGACAGTAAAGGGGGGGGAATAATCAAAGAGGAAAACAAACCATGTTTAGTAACATAAATAAACAAATATGGCTGGAACAACAACCCATATCTCAATAATAACCCTAAATGTTAATGGCTTAAACTCACCAATTAAGAGACACAGGCTAGTAGAATGGATCTCAAAACAAGACCCAACAATATGCTGCCTACAGGAGACGCATTTGATAGGAAAAGACATACATAGGCTGAAGGTGAAAGGTTGGGAAAAATCATATCACTCATATGGACTTCGGAAAAAAGCAGGAGTGTCCATACTCATATCAAATAAAATAGATTTCAAGCCAAAGTTAATCAAAAGGGATAAAGAGGGACACTACATACTGCTTAAGGGAACCATACACCAACAAGACATAACAATCATAAATATATATGCCCCAAACAATGGCGCAGCTATGTTCATCAAACAAACTCTTCTCAAGTTCAAGAGTCTAATAGACCACCATACAATAATCATGGGAGACTTCAACACACCTCTCTCGCCACTGGACAGATCTTCCAAACAAAAGTTGAATAAGGAAACTATAGAACTCAATAACACAATTAATAACCTAGACTTAATTGACATATATAGAATATACCACCCAACATCAAGCAGTTACACTTTTTTCTCAGCAGCACATGGATCCTTCTCAAAAATAGATCATATATTATGTCACAGGGCAACGCTTAGACAATATAAAGGAGTAGAGATAATACCATGCATCCTATCTGACCATAATGGAATGAAACTGAAAATCAACGATAAAAGAAGGAAGGAAAAAGCATACATCACTTGGAGAATGAACAATAGGTTACTGAATGATCAATGGGTTATAGAAGACATCAAGGAGGAAATTAAAAAATTCTTAGAGATTAATGAAAACACAGACACAACATATCGGAATCTGTGGGACACATTGAAAGCAGTTCTAAGAGGAAAATTCATTGCTTGGAGTTCATTCCTTAAAAAAAGAAAAAACCAACAAATAAATGATCTCATGCTTCATCTCAAAATCCTAGAAAAAGAAGAGCAAAACAACAGCAAAAGAAGTAGAAGGCAAGAAATAATTAAAATCAGAGCTGAAATTAATGAAATCGAAACAAAAGAAACAATTGAAAAAATTGACAAAACTAAAAGTTGGTTCTTTGAAAAAATAAACAAAATCGACAGACCCTTAGCGATGCTAGCGAAGAGAAGAAGAGAGAGAACTCAAATTACTAGCATACGGGATGAAAAAGGCAATATCACAACAGACACTTCAGAAATACAGAAGATAATCAAAAATTATTTTGAATCCTTATACTCCAATAAATTAGAAGATAGTGAAGGCATCGATAAATTTCTGAAGTCATATGATCTGCCCAGATTGAGTCAGGAGGATATAGACAACCTAAACAGACCAATATCAATCAAGGAAATAGAAGAAACCATCAAAAGACTACCAACTAAGAAAAGCCCAGGACCGGATGGGTATACAGCAGAATTTTACAAAACCTTTAAAGAGGAACTAATACCAATACTTTTCAAGCTACTTCAGGAAATAGAAAAAGAGGGAGAACTTCCAAATTCATTCTACGAGGCCAACATCACCCTGATACCTAAACCAGACAAAGACACTTCAAAGAAAGAAAACTTCAGACCAATATCTCTAATGAACCTAGATGCAAAAATCCTCAATAAAATTCTGGCGAATCGGATACAAAAACATATCAAAAAAATTGTGCACCATGATCAAGTAGGATTCATCCCTGGGATGCAAGGCTGGTTCAATATACGGAAATCAATAAATGTTATTCACCACATCAATAGACTTAAAAATAAGAACCATATGATCATCTCGATAGATGCGGAAAAAGCATTCGACAAAGTACAGCATCCCTTTATGTTCAAAACTCTAGAAAAACTAGGGATAACAGGAACATACCTCAATATTGTAAAAGCAATCTATGCTAAGCCTCAGGCTAGCATCACTCTGAATGGAGAAAAATTGAAGGCATTCCCTCTAAAATCTGGAACAAGACAGGGATGCCCTCTCTCACCACTTCTGTTCAACATAGTTCTCGAAACACTGGCCACAGCAATTAGACAGACGAAAGAAATTAAAGGCATAAAAATAGGAAAAGAAGAACTTAAATTATCACTATTTGCAGATGATATGATTCTATACCTAGCAGACCCAAAAGGCTCTACAAAGAAACTATTAGAGCTAATAAATGAATTCAGCAAAGTGGCAGGATATAAAATCAACACGCATAAATCAAAGGCATTCCTGTATATCAGCGACAAATCCTCTGAAATGGAAATGAGGACAACCACTCCATTCACAATATCTTCAAAAAAAATAAAATACTTGGGAATCAACCTAACAAAAGAGGTGAAAGACTTATACAATGAAAACTACAGAACCCTAAAGAGAGAAATAGAAGATCTTAGAAGATGGAAAAATATACCCTGTTCATGGATAGGCAGAACTAACATCATCAAAATGGCGATATTACCAAAAGTTCTCTATAGGTTTAATGCAATGCCAATCAAAATCCCAAAGGCATTTCTTGTAGAAATAGAGAAAGCAATCATGAAATTCATATGGAAAAATAAAAGACCTAGAATAGCAAAAACAATGCTAAGCAGGAAGTGTGAATCAGGCGGTATAGCGATACCAGACTTCAAACTATACTACAGAGCAATAGTAACAAAAACAGCATGGTACTGGTACCAAAACAGGTGGGTGGACCAATGGTACAGAATAGAGGACACAGAAACCAATCCACAAAACTACAACTATCTTATATTTGATAAAGGGGCTAAAAGCATGCAATGGAGGAAGGATAGCATCTTCAACAAATGGTGCTGGGAAAACTGGAAATCCATATGCAACAAAATGAAACTGAATCCCTTTCTCTCGCCATGCACAAAAGTGAATTCAAAATGGATCAAGGAGCTTGATATCAAATCAGAGACACGCCGTCTGATAGAAGAAAAAGTTGGCTACGATCTACATACTGTGGGGTCGGGCTCCAAATTCCTCAATAGGACACCCATAGCACAAAAGTTAATAACTAGAATCAACAAATGGGACTTACTCAAACTAAAAAGTTTTTTCTCAGCTAAAGAAACAATAAGAGAGGTAAATAGAGAGCCTACATCCTGGGAACAAATCTTTACTCCTCACACTTCAGACAGAGCCCTAATATCCAGAGTATACAAAGAACTCCAAAAATTAGACAATAAGAGAACAAACAACCCAATCAACAAATGGGCCAAGGATCTGAACAGACACTTCTCAGAGGAGGACATACAATCAATCAACAAGTACATGAAAAAATGCTCACCATCTCTAGCAGTCAGAGAAATGCAAATCAAAACCACCCTAAGATACCATCTCACTCCAGTAAGATTGGCAGCCATCATGAAGTCAAACAACAACAAGTGCTGGCGAGGATGTGGGGAAAAGGGTACACTTGTACATTGCTGGTGGGACTGCAAATTGGTGCAGCCAATTTGGAAAGCAGTATGGAGATTTCTTGGAAAGCTGGGAATGGAGCCACCATTTGACCCAGCTATTCCCCTTCTTGGTCTATTCCCTAAAGACCTAAAAAGAGCATGCTACAGGGACACTGCTACATCGATGTTCATAGCAGCTCAATTCACAATAGCAAGACTTTGGAACCAACCCAGATGCCCTTCAATAGACGAATGGATTAAAAAATTGTGGCATTTATACACAATGGAGTATTACTCTGCATTAAAAAATGACAAAATCATAGAATTTGCAGGGAAATGGATGGCACTAGAGCAGATTATGCTAAGTGAAGCTAGCCAATCCCTAAAAAGCAAATGCCAAATGTCTCCTTTGATATAAGGAGAGTAACTAAGAACAGAGTAGGGACGAAGAGCATGAGAAGAAGATTAACATTAAACAGAGATGAGAGGTGGGAGGGAAAGGGAGAGAAAAGGGAAATTGCATGGAAATGGAAGGAGACCCTCAGGGTTATACAAAAGAACATACAAGAGGGAATGAGGGGAAAGGGAAAAATAATACAAGGGGGAGAAATGAAGGTCAATAGGGGGGGTAGAGAGAGAAGAAGGGTGGGGAGGGGAGGGGAGGGAGGAGGGGGGATAGTAGAGGATAGGAAAGGCAGCAGAACACAACAGACACTAGTATGGCAATATGTAAATCAATGGATGTGTAATTGATGTGATTCTGCAATCTGTATATGGGCTAAAAATGGGAGTTCATAACTCACTTGAAGCAAAGTGTGAAAGATGATATATCAAGAACTATGTAATGTTTTGAACAACCAACAATAAAAAAAAAAAATAATAAAAAATAAAAAAAAAAACTCAAAAAAAAAAAAAATCCCAATTAACACATCTGAAAAAAAAAAAAAAA
>NW_026694964.1:0-14926 GCF_021218885.2 Marmota monax
TCTATTAATTGATATTCTCTATTTGAGCATGGTTTCTTTTAGTCATTTGAACATATTCATGATAGCTGCTTTAAAGTCTCTCTAAGTCCTTTGGAAAAGCTGTTTCTGTTGTCTGTTTTTTGTTTTTGTTTTTGTTTTATTGTCATCATCTGTTTTCCTTTCTCCTGCCTATGGGAAACATTCTCCTAATTCTTTCATGTCTTATAATCTTTGGCTGATAACTGTATAGTGTAACAACTGGACACTAATCCCCTCCCCTTTCTATGGCTTGTTAGTGTTTAATTCTTTATTTGTGTAGAAATTAGACCATTTTGGTACATCTATTTCCTCCACAGTGTGCAGGCCTGAGTGTGCACACTGTCACCCTGGAATGACAATAATTTTAGCAGGGCTTTCTTCAACTGTCTCTCCCTGATCTCTATGAAACTCTCTGTCTCTTTTTGTATCATCTCCTGCTATTAGGCACCAATAATCGTCAATGGACTCTACTATTTTCAGAAATATCTTGGGGCACAAATTGTTCCACAATCTAATCCAATTATATTCAGGCCTCAGCTGAGGTAGTTTTTGAGATCTATTATGACTGGAGGAGGTCTCTTATCAGCCATCTATTCTCTCTAGTTACCTTCTAGCTGGGCTATAGTGTAGCTTCCTACTCTCATGATGATACCATCCTTCCCTTGATTGCTCATCACTAAAGCTACCTTGTTTTTGAGGGCATCTTTGTGCTTGAATTTCCAAATATTCATTCCCAAAAGGAGTCAGTTTACATGAGAAGAACTTCAGAGTTCTATCATTATAGTCTTCCACTCCCTTGAGACAAGATGGAAGCAGGGATTGAGACCCAATTCTCTCCCAGGGACACCCTTGTGTTACAAGAAGAGCGCTACAGAGAGGCAGTTGCTTCTGGTCTTCTCAGCTTACCTTTCCAAGTGTGGAACTTCTCTATGAGAAAGCTGAGGCAGGCAGAGGTTATAATTCAAATGCCACAGATACTCACTATTCTGATCAAAATATTGATTTTCTTGAATAAATGTTTTTTCATTTGCTGTACAGCTTTTAGGACTATTTCCAGAAACTAAATGGTTGCTTTCTAATAATTTTCTTACAGGTAGTTGTTTCAATGGCAACTGGATTCAAGAAGCTCCTTATGCCATCATTCCAGAAATCACCTTTCAATACTGCTTTCAGTAATACTTAATATACTACAGTAGAATATTAACTACAGTATAATCTCATTACCAGAGATAACTCGGAGATAAAGGTCAGGTTAAAGTAAAAATCCAAATTGTAAAAGATTTAAAAAAAATGTTTTTAGAGTTTGAGAAATAAATAATAACTAGAATTGTCATACTTAAGAGAAATACATAATTCATATAATGAGTGAAGATTTTAATCTATATGAGGATCACTTGTGTTAGGTTTTTCTAAAAACTGTTGGTCCTACAAAGATTATACAAGAAAGTAACAGATATCCCCATAATTATCTCGGGTGCATTTTTTACCTCAATTGGATTTTTCTAAACATAAAATATGTTATATGTATAATATACAAACACAAATAGCATTTTATATCCAAGAAACATTCTAATTGAAAGAATGTGCATTACTGAGTCTCTCTACTCCTTTTGGGAATGAATATTTGTAAAAACATCCTGAGACTGAAGGGACATATGGCAATTTAAAAACAAAATACAAAATTAAAATCCTTAACTACACATCTATTTTGCTTATAAAGCCAGGCCTTGAGAAATCAGATAGAAGATACAGGCAAGATGGAAGAACAGAGGTGCCCTCCAAGTGACTCCACCAGAGGAGAATGAAAGCAACAAACAGAAAGTTGTATTTGAGACTGGTGGGCAAGGGAGAACTCTGGAAATTAAGAAACAAGTGATGGGAAAGCTAAGCAGCACTGAGAAAAAGTCAACCTAGAAAAAAGAGCAAAGTAATGTATAATATCAAGTTCAGCTGCCTAGCCAGCCTGGATCAGGAACCAGATACTGCCCAGAAAAAGCATGCAATCCCAACCATAGTAGGAGACAGGCAGTCCTAAATGCAAGAGAATTTCACAGAGCTTACAAGCTTTAAATCCAGTTTGGGGAACTAGTTGGTATAAAAATGAGTAATCTGCTCTCAAGAAGGAATCCACTTTGGGTACCCACCCCCAACCCAGAACTTAAGTTATAACAATAGCCATTGCCAGACACCCTCTTAGCTTAGGGACTGACAGCCAGGCCCCTATCCCCACCAGAAACTTTGAGCTTGTATGTACCTCTCTGGGCAGAAGACAACCCCTTAACTGTCTGGCAGTTCAGGACCATGGCTGCCAAAGCCACAAATCTGAGTCCCACCTACACTTGCCCCACAGGAATTAATAAAATGTGGTTTTTTTTCATATTTAATCTTTTTAATTTAAAAAGCAGGATTGGAAAACATAAAACTAAAATGTTTTTTTAAATTAAAAAAAAAGAAAGAAAGATCCTCGGTCATATTTTTTAAAAAATAACAAAGAAACTCTAAAAAAAAACCTTTGGGACATCATTAAGCAAACAAATATTCTATTATTTGAATTCCAGAGGGCAGTGGGGGCAAGATGGCAGATCAGAATGGGGCAGCATTTCTCCTAACTCAGCCATCCAGACAGAACTCAAGCAGTGGGAATACTAGGTCTCCCAAAGACTTAGAGTAAAAAATCCTGAGACTGGAGGGGCAGTCTGCCCTAGTCAAACCAGAGACTATTTGACTAATTAATCAGGTCTAAAAATAAAAAACCTCTCCATGGAGTTTATCAATCATTCACAGAGAGCCAATCCAGAAGCCATCTTTGGACTGAAGCACAGTGGAGCCTATAGAAACTGGAAACCCAGATCCAAGAATTTGCAGCTAGGTCTGTGTAGGCCTATCTAAGCCTAGCAAACCTGTGGAAAGGTTTAAAAAAAAAAAAAAAAAGGAAACATTTGCGGGGGCGGGGGACTACACAGGTTAGAGAGTCTAGAAGAGAGCCTAGCTCTCCCCAGGTCCAAAAGACCTGCTGCTACCAAGGATTGACAGGGGCAGCTATTGTGGGTCAAAAGGTTGGAAGCAAGGATATGAGGGCATTTTGCTCCCAGCTTGCCCAGGCTGTCTGGCACCTACCAGGTCCCTGGCACCAGCCTGGTCGCTGGCTTCCTCCCCAGTATGGCATCCACCAGTGACCCACTAGGTCCAGTACTAGTCGAGGGCCCTCCATCTCCCCAGTCCCCAGTTTCCCTACACCCTCCCAGCCCCTGACCCAGCCTACCACTCTGCCCACTAGGCCCACAGCTCCACATGCAAGGCCACTGCTTCACCACCAGACCCACCCAGTCCAACATGCAGCTTTGTGGCAGGCCCTCAGATCTAGGCACCCACCCCTGACCCACCTGGTGCAGACCACCTGGGCCTCCAACATGGCCAGGCCCCAACTTGCCCCACACACTGCTTTGCCACCAGACTTGCCCGGTCCAGCACACAGCCTCACTTCTGGCCCCCAGGATCCAGCAGCAGGCCCTGATCCACCTGCCATCCAGACGTGGCCAACTGCTTTGCCACCCTCCATCAACCCAGCTTCCCTAACATACCACCTTGCCTCTAGGCCTACAATCTAGCCTGCCCAAACTAATCTCCCAACAAAGGAAATTGGGAAGTCTTAAACCCCAACCTTCAACACGGTGAGCAACACAATAAAAAGGAAGAACATACCACCCATGGCCCATATTCCTGCACTTAGATCGTACCTCAAGAAGAAATGAAAAGAAAATCAGGTAGGTACAGACAGTGAACACATACACTCACTATTTTCTCTACCATAGTGAATAGGGCTCCTTAAATTCTTAACACTTTACCAAGATTTTTATTGTTGTTATTTGTTTGTTTATTGTGGTAGTAGTTCTGTTTTCATGTTTGATTTGGAGTTTCCATATTGGAACTTTTTTTTATTTGAATGTGTACTGACTGATTTAAGGATTCCTATACATATTCATATTTGTTACTCTTTCATCTCTAGCCTTTTTTCCTTTTTCTTTTTTTTTGATTGTTGTTTTGTTTTGTAGCAGACAGGATTAAAAAAGACCCAACAATATGCTATCTCTAAGAGACTCGCCTCATAATACATGATTGTTTATTTTTTTTTTTACAATGGAAACTGCTGATTCCAATATTCTTAAATATAGTACCAATTAACACTAAACATCAAAACAGGAACTAAGGACCTAGTCTACTGCTATATACTGTCTGCATCCATTGTTGCTATCATTGGGCTCCCCACCCCCAGTCCTGGACCAATCTGTAAAGTACAAGTAAAAGAGTGACACTATAAACTCATAAGGTAGAAACTCTACAGCATCAGATCCATTCAGATAGATTGGTAGACACACAAACAATCTGAAAAAAAGAAAAAGAAAGAAAGAACAAACCATTCCAAATAACACAGAATACCTCAACATTAGAATCCATTGACACAATAGTGGAGGAAATTTCAGAGACAGAATTCAGAAAAATTCATGGTTAAATTAATCTAGAGGTGAAGGTTGTCATAAGAAATGAAATCAGAAAGAAAATACAAGAAGTAAAAGATCATTTCAACATGGAGATAGAGATCCTGAACAAGAATCAGTCAGAAATCCTCGAACTGAAGGACTCAATAACCCAAATTAAAAATTCAATGGAAAGCATTGCCAATAGACTAGACCACATGGAAGAGAGTTTCAGGCAATGAAGGCAAAATATATAATATAGAAAATAAAGTTGACCATGAGGAAAAGATGTTAAGAGACCGTGAACAAAACTTTCAATAATTATGGGATAACATGAAAAAACCAAGATGTATCTGGATAGATGAAGGTTCAGAGATACAAACCAAAAGAATGCACAATCTTTTCACTGTAATAATATCAGAAAATTTCCCATACCTTAAGAATGAAATGGAAAACTAAATTCAGGAGGCTTACAGGACTCCAAATATATAAAATTAGAACAGACTCACACCCAAGGCACATTATTATGAAGATGCCTAACATAAATTTTAATAAATTTTAATAAAATTTTATAGACTTTCAGAGAACAGCAACAAGGTAATATTTAGAGGGAAATCAATCAGGATCTCAGCCAATTTCTCAACCCAGACACTCAAAGCTAGGAGGTCTTGGAATAATATATACCAAGCTCTGAAAGAAAATGGATGCCAGCCAAGAATACTATACCCAGCAAAATAAAACTTCAGATTTGAGGATGAAATCAAAATCTTCAAAAATAAATAAAAGTTGGGCTGGGATTGTGGCTCAGTGGTAGAGCACTTGCCTAGCATGTGTGAGGCACTGGGTTCAATTCTCAGAACCACATATAAATAAATAAAGTCCACTGACAACTAAAAAAATACTTAAAAAAAAAAAGTTAAAAGAATCCATAACTAGAAAAGCAAGTACTGCAAAACCTACCCAACAAAATATTTGATAAAAAAGAATGAAAAATAAAACTCAAGACTACCAAAGGGAGGAACTACATTAGAAGAATAGTTAAAGGAGAAACTAATTCAAATTAATAAATAAATCAGCCACAAAGAACAATGGAATTATGCATTTGTTGGTAAATGGATGGAACTGGAGAATATCCTGCTAAGTGAAATAATTCAGTTCTGTCAAATGTTCTCTCTGATATGTGAATGCTAACCCATAACAAGGGAGGGTCAGGAGGGGAAGAACAGAAGTTCATAGGATTAGACAAAGGAGAATGAAGGGAACGCAGAACAGGAATAAGAAAGACAGTAGAACGAATCAAACATAACTTTCCTATGGTCATATATGAATACACAACCAGTGTAACTATACAAGATTGGGATCACAATTGTAATGGGTTGCACACTATGTATGTATAATATGTCAAAATATACTCTACTGTCATGTATACCTAAAAACAATAAATAAATTTTAAAAAATAGAAGTAATGATAAAGCATGAAAGGAATTCATTGCAAAAAAAAAAAAAAAAATTCCCCATGAGAAATAGGTTGAAGCCAGAAAAACATGTTGAAATCACTGGAAACAGTTTATTATTATGTCAATGAAAATAAAATTTGATTCTGCTTAAGATTATACTGACATCTACTCTAGGATAATAAAACATGAGAGGGAAAAAGAAAAAAGAATTCCAGAGGGTAAAGAAAAGGAAAAAGTCACAGAAAGCCTATTTCACAAAATAACAGCCAAAAACTTCCCACAACTTCAAAAAAGTTATGGATATCCATCAAGCTCAAAGGACAGTAACTTGATTCAACCAAAACAGACCTTCACAAAGATATAGATGCTCAAAATGTCAAAATAAAAGAGAATAGTGACAAGTTACACTTAGGGAATGCCTATTAGAATTACAGCAGATTTATCAGCAGAAACCTTACAGTCCAGAATAGGAGGATATAATCAAAATACTGAAAGGAAAAAAATGCCAACCAAGAATACTAAATCCAGGGCTGAGGCTGTAGCTCAGTAGCAGAGCACTTGCCTCACATGTGTGAGGTACTGGGTTTGATCTTCAGCACCACATAAAAATAAAATAAAGGCATGTGGTCCATCTAGAAATACAAAATTTAAAAAGAAGAAGGAAGAAGGAAGAAGGAAGGAAGGAAGAAGAAAGGAAGGAAGAAGGAAAGGAGAAGGAAGGGAGAAGGAAGGGAGGAGGAAGGGAAAGGAGGAAGGGGGAGGAGGAGGAAGGAAGGAAGAAGAAAGGAAGAAGGAAGGGAGGAGGAAGGGAGGAGGGAGGAGGAAGGGGGGAGGAGGAGGAGAATGAAGAAGAAGAATGAAGAATGAAGAATAAGAATAAAGAATGAAGAATAAAGAAGAAGAATGAAAGAAGAAGAAGGAAGAATGCCACTGTCTTCCACCATGATATCCTGCCTCACCTTAAGCCCTGAAGAATGGAGCCTGCTGTCTATGGATTGAGACCTCTGAAATTGTGAATCCCTAAATAAACTTTTCCTCCTCTACAAATGTGCTGGTTGGGTCTTTTAGTCACTGAAGTGAAAAAGCTGACTAAAACAGAAATTGGCACCAGGAGTGGGACCATTTCTGTGACTTACCTGACCATGTAATTTATAAGAATTTGGAGATTTTCAGAATTGGCAGGAAAAATTTTGAGATGTTTAGCAGTGCAAGCTGGAAATGCTTTATACTGTTGTAAGGACACATAAATGGTGAATTCTATTAGGAGCTCAGAAAACCAGAATGCCAATAGGACCATGGACAGTGAAGACAGGGCTCAAGAGGGTTGAGAGGAAAAGGAGGACATTAGTGGTAATAGGACTAAAGGCCATTCATGTTATGTCTGGCTGAGAAGTTATCTACATTTTGCCCATGTTCTGAGACTTTCTGTGAGGGTGATTTTAAAAGTGATGGACTTCTTAATTTGAAGAAATTTCTAGACAGCATAGCATTCAAGCGGTAGCATGGATACTGCTGGCAGCTTTTAGCCAAATTTATTGTGACATTCAGGAGCAGAAAGCAGAGCAGAAATATTTGAAAACTTGGACTTGAAAGGCAGGAGTAAAACTGGAGCTAAGGAAGTTGCAGTTGTCAAAGACATTTCTGCTACTAAAGAAATGCTAAAGACTTTGATCAGAGACAATGAGAAAGATGGCTTGAGGGCACCTCAGGAGCTGGCAAGACCACATCCATCTCAGGCTCAAGGGAGTAAAAGTAAAATATGCTGCAGACAAGACCAGTTGAGTACCCTTCTTGAACAAAGGGACCTAGGAATTTTTTTCAACATGCTCAGTTACCCAAGCACTCAGAAGCTTCTGCACCCAGGGTCCCTGGAGGCTTGGCTACTGCTCAAGATGGCTGCAGACCCTGGCATCAACCACATGGTTCTGGTTCTACAGAAATACAGGAAGCTGGAGTTTGGGGGTCATGGAGGCTTCCATGAAGATTTCAAAGGAAGGCCTGGGAGTCCCTGTGGGCAGCCCCTGAGAGAACAAAGCATGGAGATGTGAGGAGGAAGCCAAAGCTGCAGTGAAGACTCCAAGATTAAGAAATGCCAGTAACATGGGACATCATCTAGGAAAGCTGCAGGAATCAACAGAGAAAACAGAAAGGCCACTTGGGCTACAACCAACAAGGCCACAGGGGCAGAGCTACACAAATCATTTGGACAGAATATCACCATGCCATGTGCCACAGATGCCAAATGTGGAGCTACAGGACTTGTTTGCCCAGCTGAATTTCGGTCTTCCTTTGGTCCCATCGCTTTTTTCTGAGAAGTTTCTTCCACCATGATATCCTGCCTCGCCTTAAGCCCTGAAGAATGGAGCCTGCTGTCTATGGACTGAGACCTCTGAAATTGTGAACCCCCAAATAAACTTTTCCTCCTCTACAAATGCATATTTGTGCATGGAAATGTTTATTCCATACTTTTATATATTGGAGACTTGTAAATAGCTTTTGTTTTTTACAGGAACTCATGATGAAAGTTTGCTCTGAGTCTTAGAGGAGGCTTTGAACTTGAACTTTTGGGCAGTCCTTGAATTGTTGAGACAGTGGGGACTCTTGGAGATAGACTAAATGTATTTTGCATTGTAAGATGATCACAGGCTTTTGGGGACCAGAGGTAGAATGTTATGGTTTACATGTGAGGTGTTCCCCAAAAGCTCATGTGTGAGACAATGCAAGAAGATTTAGAGAATAAATGATTGAGTTATGGGAGCTTTCACCCAACCAGTTAATTAATTACCTGATGAGATTAGTAACTAATCAGTAATCGAAGGCAGGAAAGGTGTTGCTTGAGGAGTTATGGGCATGGGGAGGGGCATGACTTTGGGGTATATATGTGTATTTTTCATGGAGATCTCTCTCTCTACATTTCTGATCATCATGTGAGCTGCTTCCCTCTACCACATTTCCACTGATTTCCTGCCTCACCTTGAGTCCTGAGGAATGGAGCTGTCTGTCTATGGACTGAGACCTCTGAAACTCTGAGCCACCAAATAAAATCTTACTCTACAAATGTCCTAGTTGGGTGTTTTAGACACAGCAGCGAAAAAGCTCACTAAAACAGATGATAACTATCATCATGAACACTCATGAATATACAAAACTCACTAGAAGGACAGAAACACAAAAGAGGAGAAACTACATAACAGAAAATTACTAAATCAAAAAAAAAATGATGAGGGCTGAAGTTGTGGCTCAATAGTAGAGTGCTTGCCTAGCACGTCTAAGACCCTGGGTTTGATCCTCAGCACCATATAAACAAATAAGGATACTGTGACCATCTACAACTAAAAAATATTTTTTAAAAAATGATGTGGCTCAAGCGGTAGTGCACTCGCCTGGCAAGCGTGCGGCCCAGGTTCGATCCTCAGCACCACATACAAAGATGTTGTGTCCGCCGAAAACCAAAAAAATAAATAAATAAATAAATATTTAAAAAAATAAAAAATGATGAGAAGTGAAAAGGAACAAAAAATACACAAAACAAGCAGAGTACACAATTAACAAGATTAGAGGAAGAAGTTCATACTTACCAATAATAACCTTGAATATAAAAGGGTTAAATTCACCAGTGAAAAGACTTATACTGGCTTAATGAGCTTAAAAAAAAAAAAAAAGACCCAATTATATGCTGTTACAGGAAACTCACTTCACTGGTAATTGATAACACATAAATTAAAAGTGAAGGGTTGGAAAAAGATATAAGTGCAGATGGAAACAAAGTGAGCAGGTGTAGCTAAATTCATATCAGATACAGCAAACTTTCAATCAAAAACTAAAAAGAAACAAAGAAGATCATTATATATTGATAAAAGGATCAATGTACCAGGAAGATATAATGATTGCTAATATATATGCACCCCATATGGAACCATCAATTATGTCAAATAAATATTATTGTATCTAAAAAGAGACAGACTCAGTTACAATAATGGCTGGGAACAACACCTCGCTACCTCAATGGACAGATCACCTAGGCAAAGAAATCAACAAGAAAATATCTGAGTTGAATCATATTATACAGAGCAAATGGTCTTAATACACATTTATAGAACATTTCATCCAACAGCAACAGATACACATTCTTCTCATCAATACAGGAAATGTTTAGTCAATTCTCAATAAATTTTTAATAATTGATACAATATAATGTAACATCTCAGATCATAACAAAATGAAACTACAAGTTACCAAAGAGAAAAATGGAAAGGAATACAAACACATGGGAGCTAAATAATATGTTCCTAAATAACCAATGAGTAGTTGAAGAAAATAAAAGGGAAATCAAAATATTTCTAGAAACAAAGAAAATAACAACATATCAAAATCTATGGGATACAGAAAAGCAGTACTTAGAAGTTTACAGTAATAAATCCTTACATCGATATAATAGATCACAAATAACCTAACAATGCACTTCAATATCTTAGAGAAGAACAAAACAAACCAAAAATTAGAAGAAAACAAATAAAATTGAAACTAAAAAGATAAAAATAATCAATAAAACAAAGTTGTTTTTTAAAAGAATAAACTGACAAATCTTTATCTAGACTAACCAAGAAAAAAGGACCTAAATAAACAAAAGCTTAAATTTAAAACATTACAGCTGATACCACAGAAATACAAAATATCAAAAGAAACCACTATAAACAATTATAAGCTCAAAAACTATAAAGCTCAGAAGACATATATTCCGGAAGATATAAAGCCTACCAAAATTGAAGATGAAATGGAAAATCTAAACAGACTAAAAGCTCTACAATGAATATCAAAAAGCACTAATGAAAGAAATTATAAAGGACACCAAAATATGGAAAGATATTCGATGTTCACTAATTGGAGAATTATTATTAAAATTAGCATACTACCCAAAACAATCTATAGATTCAATTCAATTCAATTCCAATCAAACTACCAATGACTTTCTTCACAAAAATAGAAAAAAACAATCCTAAAATCATTTGGGACCACAAAAGACAAACAATAACCAAAGCAATTCTGAGCAAAATATACAGTGCCAGAGGCATCTCAATACCTGACTTCAAAACATACAACAAAGCTATAGTAACCAAAACAGCATGGTATTGACACAAAACAGACACAGCGACCAATGGAACAGAAAAGAACACATAGAAATTACTACACATTCATAGAACCAACCAATTTTTGACAGAAATGCTAAAAACATATAGTGAAGAAAGGGGTCTATTTAAATGTGCTGGCAAGAGTACTTGCCTAGCATGTGTGAGGCACTGGGTTCAATCCTTAGCACCACATAAAAATAAACAAATAAAATAAAGGCATTCTGTCCACCTATAACTATTAAAAAATTATTTTTAATTAAAAAAAAATAGGCCAAGCATGCTGGAGTAGGCCTGGAATTCCAGAGACTCCAGAGGCTAAAGCAGGAGGTAACAAGTTGGAAATTAAATTTTTTTAAAAAAGGACTGGAGATGTAGATCAGTGGTAAAGCAGCCCTGGGTTAAATTCTCAGTACCAAAAAATAAATAAATAAATAAAAATAGAACTACAATATGATCCAGCAATTCTACTACTGGGTATATAGCCAAAGGAGATGAAAACATACCAAAAAAAAAGCTAAAAATGTGATCAACTACAGTGCCCTTCAGGGGTTGAATGGATAAAGAAAATATGGGAAAGATACAAAAATCTAATATTATTGAGCCAATAAGAATGAAATCCCATCATTTGCAGCCAAATGGGTAAAACTGGAAGACATTATGTTAAGGAAAATAAGCCAGACACAGAAAGACAAATACCACATTTTCTTACCCCTGTCTGGAAACTAACAAGTCAATCATATAGGAGAACACAATGAAATTGTGGTTACTTAAAGAATGGGAAAGGCATGGGCTGCGGTTGTGGCTCAGTGGCACGGTGCTTGCCTAGCACGTGTGAGGCACTAGGTTGGATCCCTAGCACCACATAAAAATAGACAAAATAAGGGCATGCTGTCCATCTACAACTACGAAGAATTTAAAAAAAAAAAGTGGAAAGGCAGTATAGGGAGGGACAATGAAAAGAAGTTTATTCAAGGTCAACGAAACAGTGCAAGAATTAGTTCTGGTTCTTCTTTAGCACAGTAGAGTAACTGTAGGTTTAAAATAATCTGATATATTTCAAAATAACTAGAAGAGTATGAAATTTCAAACATAAAAATAATGAATGTTTGAAGAGATGCAAACACTTATTATCCTGGTTTGATGATTATATAATATCTATATGTGTTGAGTTACTATTATGTACCCATAAAGATATACAAATATGTGTCAATAAAACAAAGCCATCCCTTACCTTGAGTTTTTCTGATGTCCGTTTGCCTCCAAAGCCTCCAGAACCAACCAGAAAGAGAGAGAACTGATTATAGCATATAAGTTCCTTCCCAGAATAAGAATAGACTGTAAACAAAAGGGAAAAAAAGTCACCAAAAAAACATAACTTATTAACCAAGATGTTCACAATTCCATTAAATTCCAAAAATAAAATCCAATTATGAAAGGGTTCCAAAAGTTACAATCATCTAGCTTGGACTTCAAAGCTCTCATTTGAATGCATTTAAAACCAGTCTCTAAAAGAAAAGTTTCTCAAATCTTTTCTCAACTATGAAATAGCAGTTTTTTTCACTTCCTAAACCTCCCCAACTGCCATTCATATTTTAATTTTTTTCTATCACAAAAGTTTCAAACAATTGCACTAGAAAATGCAAGTAAACACGTTCAGACGTTCAAACTTTCTGCCAAAGCACTCAAAAGAAGCATAGAATGTAAAAGAGAAAGTAAATGGGAATAACTTAACAATGGATTTGTCATGTAATCCTATGATAAATAAAGGAGCATCTGCATAACCTCCAATATATGACAAAACAAGAAGGCCTATATTCAAAATATCAAGCAATATCAAATGTTCCCCTGTTCTTCAGTCTTTGACAATAAATATTTCTCTTCTACTTGAACTTTAAAATAAATTTCAGGCAATGTGTCTTTGGCATGTTGAACTACTACTATTTCAACATTTATTGAACTACTATATTCTTTTTTCTCACTGAAGATAAATGTGGCTACGATGTTTAAATATATTACAAGTTCTATAAGCTTAAATGCACAAGCATAGGAATCCGTCTATCATTTAGAAGAATGATACTATGGCCAAATATATTACAGGTTCCAAATAGCTAACACAAGAAAACTATATATAGTGCAGCCTATTAATTGAGAGCTAATATTTATTCTGCCAAAAACATACTCCAGTAAGCATAATTCTCCTCTATGATTTGTATTCAAGCCATATTTTTCATAGGCTTTGATTATGTTGTTTTTAAAAAGCCCCACCTTCCCTGGCTCTAGTCCCATTATACTTCCTTCCCCCCTCCTTTTCTCTTTTCTTAAAGAGCTAATCTTGCTTTCTTACAAACAGGAAAATAAACACAAACTTATTAATCTATTTCTGTAGTAGGCATTATATTACATATAAAGGTTACCAATTTAACAATATTATTATGAGAACTATAAGTGAGTTACCATCCATAAGAATTACTACACCAGATCCTTTATCTAGGACATCAGCAACAACTGCTTCACATTTTAATTTTCCTAAAATGAAAAGTAAAATAAATAAGTAGACTATTCTAAAGACCATAAATTATTACATTAAAACATGAAATAACAATATAGTTTCTACTGTAATTTCAACAAAATTCAAAAATTATGATTTGAAGTAATATTCCTGAACTCATTAGAAATAAAATTTGACATTAATAATTCATAATGCCTGAATCTCTAAATTTGAAACATTAACACTTCTAATAAATTAGATATTTAAAAAGTTACCACTTCCAATGTCAACAACTCTTCCTGGTCTGTCATCCCCATCTGTTGAGCACCAATACCATTTATCCCATTCCTTCTCAAATCTCCATTAGTTTTTTTTAAATTAATTAATTTATTTTAATTAGGTACATATGACAGCAGAATGCATTTTGATTCATTGTATACTGCAGCACAACTTTACATTTCTATGGTTGTACTCGATGTAGCGTCATCACACCTTTTATTTCCTTCTAATTACTCTAAGACTCCCTATTCTCTCATTTAACTGGTTATGTTCTGATAATCATTATTCAAGAGTGAAATCCTCAGGTTTTTCTTCTTAAAACCTGCTTTTCTCTTTTGTTCTTTATGAAGAAATGGAATGAACCATCCAACTGCCAAACCACAAACTTGAGCATCATCCTTGACTCACAGAAAATAAGCATATGATAAGATTTGAGTATTCAGAGATTAGTAGAAGCCAGGTCATACTAAAAATTTCTAACTTCATCCTGATGTCTAGGGATAGTCATTAGGGGTTTCAAATAAGGAAGCCACAAACACATTTGCATTTTAGAAATATAATTTTGGCTTCAGTGAGGTGGATGGGCCTATGGGAAAAAACAGCAGAGGTAAAGAGAAATCAGAAGGTGAGAGAACAAAGTTGAAAAATTGGGAGCAGACGTAGACAGAAACAGAAGAATTCTAGATGTATTTAAGATAGAGACTCAAATAATTTGGTAACTATCTGGATGTGATAGATGATTAAAGGAATGTGAAGCATTACAAAGACAAGCCAGAGTAATGCTTCCCGAAATCCAAATCTGCTCATATACTCTCTGGTTTAAAGTCCTTCAGTAGCTACTTATTGCCTTTATTAAGAAATTCAAACTTCTTAATCTGACTTTTGGGACCTTCCAAGATCCTTCTTAGCTCTCTACTCTCATAATCTTGCTACTCTCCCCAACTTTTTTGAACTATTTTCAGTTCCCTTAAACTACCAATGCTTTTTCTCACTTCCAAACCTCTACACATAGTATTTCTCCCTTGGCCTTAAATTATTTTTCAATCTCCTCTTTACAATGTTAAATCCTAATTCAACCTT
>NW_026694965.1:0-7667 GCF_021218885.2 Marmota monax
TGTTGGCAACAGGTCCACCTTGGCCCCTGGAGCCCTACCTCCACTAGTTTGTTCTGCATGCCAGTGTGGCCAGCTCACAAGGCCATGGCGAACTTGCGGTTTTTCTGTTCCTGCTTATCCGTCTGAGACATATGTATCCCACGGGAATGCCTTGACCTTTTCTGGTCTGATGGACTTATTGTTAAGGGAGGTTTCGGTACCTGACAATAATAGATGTTGAAACTAAATTTCTCCCCCCTCCCTCCTGCTTTTGGGTAGTTTTCCACTTCTGCTGCTTGGGGTATAAAAAAAGGTGTGTTAGCAATAAAGATTATTGACTCCTGGATGAAGAACCTTGGTGTCCTGTGTGTCTTTTAACCTCGCCGTCCCTCGCCGGACTCGGCTCCCTTGGCCGGACGCGGCAATTGGAGGTCCCACCGAGATCCGGAAAGCAGGGGTAAGCGGACGGGGCTCACCTTCTAAGAAAGAAGGGGGAGGATTGGTTTAAAGATATTTTAAAGAGACAGGGTACGTACCATGGGTAACTCAACAGCGAAGGTTCGTCTGGCCAACGAACTGAAAGAGCTGTTAAATACACAAGGAACAGGAATAAAAACTAAGACTGCAACCGAATTCGTTGAAATTATTGCCCAGGCTTGTCCTTGGTTTCTGACAGGAGGATTTCTTAATAATAGTGACTGGGACCTGGTGAGGCATGACCTTCAGAAATTATTGAGGGACCGGGGCTCGGACAGTGTCCCAGTTGCCACCTTTTCCTTATGGAGGTTGGTAAAGGATGCTTTATTAACAGATAAAGTAAAGATCAAGGATCAGCTTGCTGAATGTGAACAGGCCCTTAATCAGGTGCAGGAAGAGCAAATGGCAGAATCCTTAAAGGATGAGGGTCCTCTTGAGGACTCGGGCTCGGGGGTAGGAAACGCCTCCAGATTTCTAAGCCCAAAAATGATCCTGAGGACCTCAGTTCTCTCTCTGAGGAAGAGGAGGGATTAGAAAGGGAGATAGAGGAACTAGAACATCGCCTTAAAAGGGCAAATGTGAGGGTGCCTAGGGCCCCCTCAGTTGCCGCACCTCCTCCCTATAATCCTGATTGGAATGAGGACGCCCCTACTAGACGGGCGGGGGTCCACTGGGGTTCTAGAGCGGCTCAGGTTTTTCCAATGATTGAAAACGCCGATGCTGATGGACAGCCGGCCAGAGCCCATGTCCCCCTAGCCTTCAAGGACATAAAACAGCTTAAGGAGGCGGTCATTAATTATGGACCTCATGCCCCTTTCACATTGACCCTCTTCGAGTCTTTCTCAGCCAGTCAACTGATACCTAATGATTGGCAGCAACTTTGCAGGGCTGTGTTATCTGGAGGGGATTTCTTATTGTGGAAAAGTGAATATCATGAAAGGTGCCGCGAGCTGGCTCAGATTAACCTGAATGCGGGCCATCAACGGCGAAATGCTGAAATGTTGACAGGAACTGGGCAGTATGCCACCATAGGCCAACAAATTAATTACGACCCAGGTGTTTATGCTCAAATAGCCTCAGCTGCAGTCCATGCCTGGAAAGCCCTGCCCGTTTCTAAGACTGAAGCAAAAATTTCCAAGATCTCTCAAGGACCCTCTGAACCTTATTCAGACTTTATAGCCCGCCTAATGCAGGCTGCTGGAAAAATATTCCCTAATCTGGAACAGGCTATGCCACTTATTAGACAACTGGCATATGAAAACGCTAACACTTACTGCCAAAATGCTATTAAGTCCTCCCGGGCCAAAAGTATAGATGACATGATTCGAGCATGCAAAGATATAGATGGGCCTCATATTACTGGTCAGGTTTTGGCTGCTGCCCTTAAGACTGGAATGCAAAAAGCTGATAACAGGGGAACCCGCTCTAAGGGGTGTTTTAAGTGTGGGAAAGAGGGACATATAAAGAGAAACTGCCCGGAAAGGAGCGAGGGTGCTGGCAGAGGGATGCCTGGAATTTGTCCTAGATGTCATAAAGGAAATCATTGGAGCAGTGAGTGCAGGTCAAAATTTGACATCCAGGGTAACCCAATACCGTCGGGAAACGGGAGCAGGGGCCCGCCCCGGGCCCCGGAAGCCAAAGTGTACGGGGCAGTGCAGGGACAGAACAGTGCCCCAGGGAGTGGGCGTCTCCGCCGCCTCCCACTGACCAACCCCTTTCTATCTGGGAACTCCCCAGGGGAACACCAGGAAGCGCAGGACTGGACCTCAGTTCCACCTCCCGAGCGGTATTAACTCCCCAAATGGGACCTCAGACGCTGCCTACTGGGGTTTTTGGACCCCTGCCAGAGAGGACGGTGGGACTAGTGTTGGGACGAGGTAGCGCAACTCAGTGGGGCTTGAAGATTCTTACGGGGGTTGTTGATGCTGATTATCAGGGAGAAATAAAAATAGTAGTAGAAGCTACCCAAGGAATTGTTATTCTTCCCCCCGGGGAGCGTATAGCTCAATTGCTGCTGCTACCCTTAGCTTCCATTCCTGGGCACACCCTCCGTGGGTCCCGGGGCGACGGCAGCTTTGGCTCCACTGGAACTCCCCAGGCCTTTTGGGTAGCTCATTTGGATTCGCGTCCCAACCTGACCATTGAGATACAGGACAAGGCTTTCAAGGGAATACTAGATACGGGGGCGGATGTCTCTGTCATTTCTGAAAAACAATGGCCACCTGCCTGGCCCCTCCAGAGTCCCTCGGCCATATTACAGGGGATAGGACAGACCCGACCAAAAAGAAGTGCCTCCTTTTTAAAATGGAGAGATGGCGAAGGACATAGTGGCCATTTCCAGCCCTATGTGGTGACTGGACTCCCCACGAACCTTTGGGGGAGGGACTTGCTTCATCAAATGGGGGCTATTCTCACTACCCAGACTTTGAAAGGAAATAATGACTTTGTTAATGATGCAATGCTAGACATGGGATGGATCCCTGGAAGGGGACTAGGAAAGAGACATGAGGGCAGAATATCACCCGTGGATCCAGCAGAACAGGTTACCCGGCGGGGAAGAGACCGGAGAGGACTGGGAAATTTATCCTAGGGGCCACTGAAGTGCGGCCACCTCCACTGTCCATTACTTGGTTATCAGATGACCCTGTGTGGGTAGAACAGTGGCCCCTAACTAAGGACAAATTACAGGCCGCTTCCCTATTAGTTCAAGACCAGCTTAAGTTAGGACATGTGGTGCCCTCTACCTCCCCTTGGAATACCCCTATTTTTGTTATACAAAAGGGGTCTGGGAAGTGGAGACTTCTTCAGGACCTACGAGCTATTAATAAAACTATGCAACCCATGGGACCCTTACAACCAGGGCTACCCTTTCCTACTGCGATCCCAAAGGATTGGCATCTTATTGTCATAGATTTAAAAGATTGTTTCTTCTCTATCCCCTTAGACCCACGAGACCGAAAGCGTTTTGCTTTTTCCTTGCCTTCCACAAACTTTAGGGAACCTTACCAACGGTATGAATGGACTGTCCTACCTCAAGGGATGACTAATAGTCCTACAATGTGCCAATATTTTGTAGCTGAGGTTTTGCGACCCTTTCGACAGCAGTTCCCACAGCTCTACCTCATTCATTATATGGATGACATCTTACTGGCAGGGCCCAAGAAAGAAAGGCTTCTTCAATCTTATGAAGTCCTCCAATCCCTTCTAAAAGGGGCAGGGCTGGTCATAGCACCCGAAAAGGTGCAGTTTCAACACCCTTACAATTATTTGGGATACATCATTAATAACATAGGAATCTTTCCCCAGAGACCCCAGTTCCAGATAAATCAGCTCAAAACTTTACATCAGTGGCAGACATTCCTCGGAGAAATACAGTGGCTGCGCCCATCCTTTCATATTCCAACTGGAGAGCTCAAACCCCTGTATGACCTCTTGCGAGGAGATCCTTCTCCTACGTCGTGTAGAGTACCTACACCAGAAGCCTTACGAGCACTGAGGCTAATAGAAGAGGCTCTGCAGGACATGCAGATTACGCAGATAGATTATTCTCTGCCCTTGTCATTTATAGTTCTACCTTCTAAAATTACTCCCACAGGAGTGTTCTGGCAAACGGGTCCCATTTATTGGGTCCACTTGCCGGCTTCTAACCCCCGGGTATTGACTCCCTTTTATGAGCTAGTTATTAACTTAATTTGGAAGGCTAAATATTTGGGTGATGCATTGTTTGGAAAAACCTTTGACATACTTATTCAACCTTACACTCAAGATATGATACACAAGTTACAACAAGAACATGACCTTTGGTGTCTTTTCCTGTGCAGCTTCAAGGGTCAGATTGATAATCACTTCCCTAAACATAGACTTTTGGAGGGCTTTAAAAGGTGTCCCATTATCTTCCCAAAGATTATGAAAAGGGAACCTATTCCAAAGGCCCAAACTGTATATACAGATGGGGCCAAAAATGGATTTGCCGTCGTTTTTGATGGATCTCAAATTCTCCGACAACCTGTGTCAGGTCAGTCGGCCCAAAAGGCAGAAGTTGAAGCTTTAATCATAGCTCTCAAAGTCTATAGTTCTATTCCTCTTAATGTATATACTGACAGCTTGTATGTAGCCAATCTGGCTCTAGTCATAGAAACAGCATCATATATTGGAAAGCAATCCACCATCACAGAACAACTACAGGTAGTTCAGCTTCTCATTTGGGCTAGACGAGATCCTTTATACATTGGCCACATCCGAAGCCATTCAGGGCTCCCTGGACCTTTGTCAGAGGGCAACGCAAAAGCAGACGCTGCTACTCATGCTGTTGGCCTTTCCTGTGTGACGACCGAATATGATAAGGCCTTACAATTCCATAACAAATTTCATTTAAATGCACAGTCTTTACGCTTCCACACAGGATGTTCACGAGACCAAGCTTTACAGATTGTCTCATTATGTCCAACCTGTGCACCATTTATTCATTCTCCTTCCCTTGGGGTTAATCCAAGAGGACTACAACCTAATGATGTCTGGCAAACTGATGTTACACACTTCCCTAGCTTTGGTAAGCTCTCCTTTATACATGTTTCCACTGACACATATTCTGGCTTCATTTTTGCCACCTTACATACTGGAGAGAAGGCTAAGGACGTAATCAGTCATCTTCTAAAAGCCTTTTCCTCCATGGGCACCCCACGATGCCTCAAAACCGATAATGGTCCCGCATATGTAAGCCAGGCGGTTCAACGGTTTTGCACCCAATGGGAAATTAATCATAAGACTGGAATCCCTTATAATCCACAGGGACAAGCTATCGTGGAACGAGCCCATCAACATTTAAAAACTTATTTACAAAAAACAAAAGAGGGGGAGATATACCGGAATTGTCAGGGACCACAAGCACTTCTAAGCATAACCTTATTTACTTTAAATTTTTTACTCACTGACACTGGAGGGCGCACGGCTGCACAACGCCACTTTTCCCCTCCCACTGTACAAGATGCTCAAATAAGGTGGAAAGATTTATCCACTGGAAAGTGGCAACCCCCGGCTCCACTCTTAGCTAGAGTGAGGGGAGCTGTATGTGTTTTTCCCCCAGGAACTGAGAAGCCCATTTGGATCCCGGAGCGCTGCACCAGACCGGTGAATGAAAATTCAAGACAAAATGAAGTTCCCAAGATGGCTGATCCTGCCGC
Organism: Marmota monax; assembly: GCF_021218885.2. Classification (NCBI taxonomy): domain Eukaryota; kingdom Metazoa; phylum Chordata; class Mammalia; order Rodentia; family Sciuridae; genus Marmota; species Marmota monax. Next base: position 5,637 of record NW_026694965.1, read on the forward strand.
TGTTGTTCTCACCCCTTCAAGTGAGTGCCGAGACACACCTCATGAGCTGGACCCCTCTTGTGGCATTCCTTCTGGACAGGTTTGCTGAAGGAGGGCTTGACCCCCCACCTGGGAATATTCATGAATATCTTTTTGGAGCCCCTTGTGAGTGTAAGGGAGGGCCCCGGCACTCGGCCCCCTCTGGTTATATCCAGAGCATTGATTGTGGGACTAAAGTAGCCTACATGGCGGCTGAACTCAATGAAAACATCGGAGGATTTAAGCAACCAAAATGGGTATGTGTTAATAAGCCCGGACTTGTTGTCCCTAATCCGACCGAGACTCTTGGAAGCTGTCCCGCCACTTGTCATTACACCCCGGCAATGCACATCTCCTGTTATACATCGGCCTCAATTTGTGTTAATAATCAAGGAAAACAGTATTTTGAGGCCATCCTAACTAACACCCGTGGAGAATGGGGGACCACTTATAATTATATTCCTTTTCTTGGTGACCGGGGAGGGGAAGGCATCACGACTCGGTTAACGGAGGCGGGATGTGAGGGCGTCGTGGGTAAACCTTCCTGCTGGCCCATGCAGGCCCCCATCGGAGTCTCTGATGGAGGGGGACCCACTGATGCTATCAAACACCTTCAGGTGATTAAGCTTTTAAAGCCGGAGATCCCTAAGCCTACATACCACCCCTTGATATTGCCCAAATCCCAGTTTCCTGATTTAGATGCCAATACATTAGATATCCTAGAAACTACCTTTTCTTTACTTAACAGTTCCAATCCTACATCATCCTAGATGATGTGCAAACCCTGTCGGGAACCATTAAAGACTTACAAGACCAGATAGACTCTCTAGCAGAAGTAGTTCTTCAGAACAGGCGGGGTTTAGACTTGCTTACTGCCAATCAAGGGGGAATTTGTTTAGCCCTTGGGGAGAGGTGCTGTTTTTATGCTAACAAATCTGGCATAGTTCGCACAAAAATTAAACAACTCCAAGAAGACCTAGAAAAAAGGAGGAGGGAATTATTTGAGAACCCTCTCTGGACTGGACTTAATGGATTTTTGCCTTATCTTCTTCCCTTATTGGGACCATTGTTAGGCCTCCTTCTAGTAGTGGCAATAGGACCCTGCATTGTAAATAAGATAGTACAATTCATTAAGGATCAAATTAATATCTTAGCCTCTAAGCCAATACAGGTTCACTATCAACGCTTGAAGATGGATGATCGCCTCTCTGAGATATACTTCAGACCTATCCGAAGATGAGTGTCCTCCTTAAAAGAAGAACTCCTGCCATATCTTTTCTCTATGCATACCTCTCCCTCTTGCCTTCCTGTACTAGGATCTTTGCTGTCTAATCTCTCGGTCCAATCACATCTGCCATTCGGCGGTGACGGTCATGGGTCCCGTGGGTGGAGACGGTTAAGCGTTTACCGCAATAATGTCTTGATAGGTCATAACACCTTGAGCTGATCTTGTAGTACCCAGTGACGGGCAACTTTCACGCTTGCTGTGCGACCTAAGCCAGGGAATCGGGGCCTTCCCAGAGACGGGTAAGCATCGCAAGGGCTGTGAACGACCTAAGACAGGGGCTACTTGATTCCCACTGGCATGCAAAAAACAAAAGAGGGGGACTTGTTGGCAACAGGTCCACCTTGGCCCCTGGAGCCCTACCTCCACTAGTTTGTTCTGCATGCCAGTGTGGCCAGCTCACAAGGCCATGGCGAACTTGCGGTTTTTCTGTTCCTGCTTATCCGTCTGAGACATATGTATCCCACGGGAATGCCTTGACCTTTTCTGGTCTGATGGACTTATTGTTAAGGGAGGTTTCGGTACCTGACAATAATAGATGTTGAAACTAAATTTCTCCCCCCTCCCTCCTGCTTTTGGGTAGTTTTCCACTTCTGCTGCTTGGGGTATAAAAAAAGGTGTGTTAGCAATAAAGATTATTGACTCCTGGATGAAGAACCTTGGTGTCCTGTGTGTCTTTTAACCTCGCCGTCCCTCGCCGGACTCGGCTCCCTTGGCCGGACGCGGCA
>NW_026694966.1:0-2747 GCF_021218885.2 Marmota monax
TTTTTTTTTTTTTTTTTTTTTTAATATTTTATTTGGAAGCATTATACAAGCTGAATATTTATTGCCATTCCTTGCACTTGGTACCCTTGTGATAATTATACAATACAAAGAAAATGTAATGACTATTTTCACCAAAACCCATAAAAGATGCCCCCCAAATTCCTCAGTGTGCCACAAACTTACCCCAGTGTGCCACAAAGACATAATCATTTTCTGTATGTGACAGGAAGTCTGAGAATATCTATGCATAGCTAGACAGTCTCTAATATGGAATTATCCAGAACATATTTAGTACATTTAATGAGGTTCAAAAAATACCTTCATCCAAAAATAATGGAAAGGAACCAGAAAAACTGTGATATATTTACATGAAAGTACAAAATCTTTTATAAAATTGTCTTGAAAAACAGAGTTTCACCATATTTACCAAAAAAAAAAAAAAAGTTAAAGAACTAAAGAAACAGTAGACACGGTGATAAAAAATGATAAAACTTCAGTCTGATGCCATAATTGCAATCATATTATTAATTTGAGGAAATAGTTAAAAGCCCAGTGATTATTCCATATACTCATCTGAATTATTTCCTTTAAATAATGGTTATATTGGGGAATTGGTCAATTAGCCCTCCGTTCTTGTACTCCCATCTTGCCTTTTCCCGAAGCCCTCTACTGAGGTGACCCACAGAGGAGGTCTTTCCATCATGTTCTATGAGGGGGTACCATATGGAATCTGCTGGCTTGCCTTAAGAAAAGCACTAGGAGGCACTGACAGCTCCACTATGAGCGATACCAGCCCTCAGGCTCCCATTGAAAATGTACATGTAAGATTTCAGAGAAAGGCACCAAGACAGAACAGTGCCAGCTATTTCCCCATTATGTGTCGGATCACATTTTTGTGTTTTGTTTTGTTTCGTTGGTACCGAGGACTGAACCCAGGGGCACTTAACCACTGAGCCACATCCCCAGCCCTTTTTTTATGTTTTATTTAGAGATAGGGTCTCGATACATTACTTAGGGCTTCTCTAAATTGCGGAGGCTGGCTTTGAACTCACAATCCTCCTGCCTCAACTTAATGAGACACTGGGATTACAGGCATGTGCCACCAGGCCCAGCTCAGATCATATTTAGTACCTGGTCATGTAGAATTTTCATTCCAGGAAGCATTAAGGTGACATATTTACAGTAATGTCAAGCAGAAAATTTGCGGAAGGGAGAAGGAAAATCATCCACCATTTAGACTGCAATGATAGCTAATAAATGCCCTTAGTAAGCCTAATAAGCAATGACTTAAAATATATTAAATTTACATTAAAAATATTTGAAATAAAACCTCTCAAGCAACTAAGAGTGCTTTTAACATAAGAGATTTTTAAAATAGTAGTAGCAATAATAATTATTGCATTGTTATTAATCCCTAATAAACTATTTTTATAATAAAGAATGTCACAGACACTAGATCTCTGGATCTCTAAAAATCTTAATAAATATATAGAGTTTGTAGAAAACATAACCTTACTGGAATGTCCCTTATATTCAATTAAAAGGTAAAATTAAAACCTCAGCCTAGGTAGCAGCTCCTAAAGCCTCAAGAACACTTGTTAAGTTCTATACTTTCTTTGGTTATCGTCTCTAATTCCAATCCTCAAAAAATAAATGAATTCAGAACATTAAAATAAGATACATTGTATCTGGTCTGAAATTACAGTATTATTAAGTATTTGAAAAATATCCAGCATTAGGTATGAACTCAACTATTAACATAAGTTTGAATTAATATATACTTTTAAAAATTAAATATTTAGGAAAGGCATTAATAATATATACTTTACTTTCAGAATCACAGGTTATCAACAATACAGTTTTCAACCTGTCAGTACGAGGTCAAATGCAATGCAAACATATTGCAATCATTTTTTTTCAAAATTAGCTTTAAAATATCACATGGAATTAAAACATTGCAAACAACTATTCATCCGTTGGGTTATTCAACAGTCGTTTCAAGAAACCAGGCACACAAAAAGTACTCATATATAGTATAATACAGATGTGTAGCAATTATAAATATATCATGTTAAATGACTTCAATTTGTGCTAGTTAACAAAGAATCCCTTTAAGTTATTTTTGGCATGGTGCCAGAGGCTTTGTCAAGACTGACTGTAAGGCATTGCTTGTTTGTAAATTTACAATTCATAGCACTCGGAGTCTTCAAGTAGATGTACAGTTAAAATGTAGGTTTGTTCATGTATTCTTCCATTGTCTCTTGTAACATATCAGAGTCTTCAATAGCTTTGACAGCAGTTTTCTTGGATGTTTCCTGAATTTCTCCACATTCCCAAAGTATCTGTCCAGCAGCTCCACATAACGGTGAACGATCTCTAGTGTCAAAAGCTCATTGTCTTCATTTTCTACTGCACAGCAAAAATACAAACTAGCATACCTTTTATAAACAAGTTTTAGCTCCTTCCAGTCAATAAAACTGCTTGTCCTGTGACCACGAGAGAGAATAATCTGAACAATTTCCCGAGTGACCTTTTTCCTTTCTTTGTCGGGGAGGGTGGTGTACCATTTCTGCAGCCGCAATTTCCCTTGTCGACTGAAGAGCAATATGAAATGTATCATGGTGACCCGGCCGCCACCGCCCCTGTCCCGAAAGCACCGAGCGCGAAGGACCCGAGGGCCGGAGCCGAGCGCAGGAGCCTGCGCGGCTGACAGGTGAGGCGCCCTCCTCAGACCATGGCTGCTTCCC
>NW_026694967.1:0-31108 GCF_021218885.2 Marmota monax
CATAAACTATTTAATCCAGCAGTTCCCAGAGCCTCACTCATACTGTTTAACCCATTCCAATTAGACTTTTATCAGACCTCCCCACTGATTCTGATCATGTCAAGATGCCCAGTGGCCTTTGTTTGGTAATGGCTTTACACAGTTAACAACTACTCCTTCTTAGAATATTCCACTTAACTACTACTACTTCTTAAAATACTCTTAGATGGTTTTCTACCCAAAACACTGGCTTCTCTTTTCCATTCTTGTGTGCTAACCCCTCCAGTCTTTAGGATATCCAGATGTCAGAGGACGCTTAGGTTCATTTACACTTAGCACTCTATCCCTCCTCTCACTCCCAGCATATCTCCCAAAATTTCACATTTAAAAATAGCATTTCTATACATATTTGATGAATGAATGAGAGAACAAATATGAAATTATGCAAGAATTAATCAGAACCACTTCTGTTTCTTTGTCATAGGTTAAGATCCTAGGCAAAAAGGCTATATATAAGATGTTCTGGCTGAGTACTTCAGAAATAGAAATTAAAAACTCAAGAGTCAAGTGACCATAATTGATATAATCCTGATTCCTATGCTTTAAATCATCTCTATGCATGTATGAAACCGTCTATCTGACATCTCTGTGTAGGAGTATAATAGACATCTCCAATTTTCCAAGCTTAAAGTAGAACTCTTCATTCCATATTTTTCCTTCACCACACAATATTTATCAAACCTGCCTACACTCTGTACCTCATAGTAAATGGTGCCCACCATTTAATCAGCCAAATATTTAAAAGGCATTCTTTTCTTTCCCTCTCTTTCCAAATTATGTAGTTCTCTTAACTCAACCTGAAAAATAGTTTGCCAAATCTGAGCACTTCTTACAATTTCTATAGCTTCTATGTGACAACTTCTCACTTTAATCTAACACATTTCCAATTTATCTTTTGGACAATGTAGGTCGACCAGTCTTCCTATTAAAACTTACCTTTGGTCTGTTCTTCAGATAGTCACAAAGATCGTTCAGTTATGGAGATCTCATCTCTACCCTGTTCAAAATCTCCAAAATATTCCCATCACTTGCAAAAGATTTAAAATTCTTAAAAAGTTAGGAAAAGCTGTCCTTGCTCTGAGTTCTGGTTCCTTTTTTTTCTGGTATAACAAATATATTATCATCATTTCAGATACACTGGCTTTTAATACACCAAGCTTACTTCTACATGGAACTTTGTTTGTATGGCTTCTTCTGTATGATAGTATATTTCCTCTTTCATATCTAATATTTTTTCAGAAAAGCAATCCAAAACTAGTCTATCTAAAATACATGGGTATGGTTGCTATCTTTATTTCTGCTACCCTGTTTCATATTGTATTTATAGATCACCTTTATTCTTTATAACAATACTTATAACAAAAGTGGCCTTGTTGTTTATTACTTATTTTCCACTGGAATGTTAATTCAATAAAGACAAGGACTTGTTCACAGCTATATCCCCAGTGTCTAAATTAATGCCTGGCAAGAAGGATATTTCCAATCAATACTATTGAAAGGAACACTGTAACAAACTTGAGGTTTACTGCTTGAGTTCCAGGTAGATTTTAAAATGCAGCTTGCCTACCTGAATAACTTAAGTTTAGGTTTACATCTAAGAATACTGATTGATCTCAAATCAATCTTTATATACTCCTGATGATATGGATAAATAATTTAGACATGGCTATACATAGTGTATGAATTAATGTCTATTCTAGATACTGAGTTGTTAGCATAATGATGCCTCCATTAGGCAGTAAATCAGTAACTTTAAAACACTTTTGACACAACTCCAAACACAAAAATTTATTTTATAATTATGACACAATCATTTAGGCCTGAGATTGCATAATCACACAAAACTGAGTCAAAAGTTTATGAAACATTTCCTATTCTTTTCATGCATATTATGTTTAAATATATTATTTTCATATATTTTTACTGTATTTTATTTATATATTTCTACTGTGTTTTATTCTATTCTACTCTATAATAGTTTCATAGTATTTCATTTAAAAGTTATCATCCACCTAATAAAATAAAAAACATTACTAATAAAATAAAAACATTAATTTTGTTTCATAAATGGTTTCAAAACCATAGTTTCCAAACACCATAGTAGGTTATAGGAGATTTTAGATCATAGGAGGGGATGATGCTTTAAAAAAAAAAAGTAACAAGAAAATAGATGCGCCTAAACCCAAAGAAAGAATTCTGAAGATGGGAATCTAGCCATGCCTCACCACCATGTTTAATTCTTTAAATATATAAGTGATATTGATGTCACCCTGGATATTTTTGATTATGTAAAACTTTCAACTAAAACAATTTGGTGTACTTCACACATAAATTCAGGTCAAGGAATCACACAATCTGATATGCTCCTGTTTCTAGTTGATTGCTTTCTATTTAACTGCCTCTAAATTATGGAAAATATTTTATATTATTTTACTCCAGTCTCTAGAAAACAGAGTAATGAAAGCAGAGTTGTAAATGCTCCATGTTCTGTACAACACGGATGAAGTGTGGGCTTGATGACTGGACAAAGCCGCTGGTTCATTGACTCGAATGCACTCTAAACAAAACTTTGCAGAGTTCCAGAAATGTCAAAATGAAATCTGTGGGCGTTGAAAATTGAACTGCTGAAGTTGAAACCACCATCATCTGGATTTACCTGGAGCATGAATTGAAAAAAAAAAATCTAATAAAATTATTAAAAAATCTAAAAGCATATTTTCACACAGTAGAGAATCATCATGTGAGATAAAGGGGGAGTAAGCTATTGGGGAAAAGATTGAGTGTCCGAGGAAAGGTATAAATATTTTTTTTAAAAAATCCTTTGTCATATTATGAATTGTATTGTAAAATTTATTATGTAATAAAAAATTTCGCAAGTTTTGGTTTCCTTTTTGGGGGGCGCACATTTGAACCTCCTCCTACTGCTACATCCGTAGTCCTTTCCACACTACAGTCAAACTTATGATCTGCCTGCCTCAGCCTCCCAAAACACTAGGATTACAGGTGTGTGGCACCACACCTAGGACACAAATCAGGGAGTTTTTAGAAAATTTGTAAATGCCAAATTTTGGAGATTAAGTTTTTGTAGTTTTTTCTTCTTATTATTGCCTTTCAAAATCTGGAAACCAATAGAGATCAAAACAGTATAAGAATAGACATAAGTTTAAATAACAAAATAGAACAAAGGCCATGTAATAAGTCCATTAAAAAACACTGTCATATACATACACTGTAAATACACTTTCTTCTGAAATTCTTCAATAATACACCATAATTAAGTTTATCTTACATTTTACATTATCTTATATTCCAATTGTGTATCTGAGTTATATCAATGGGATGGAAGCATACAACTGCTTTTCCACAAGAAAGCTTCAGTGAAAATCAGGCAGGGCCAAATGTAAAGGAGACAACATCAAGTATATAGTGAATTAAATTTATCTTTCACTTTTACTATATTTGGTACAGGAACTTTCATTGTAGTTAACGCATCTGTTCTTCCTATCCTAATTCTTTTCCCACAAGGGAGGTAACTTATATAATCTATCCTGCCCTCTCTTATTTGAGATAGTTCTACTTTACACTGTATAGAAGCTCTGCGCCTAGAGTAAGATGAGTAAGAGTTGTCATTTTACAAGATTCCCAAAGCTAGATGGGAAAAATCCTGTATTACTATGGCTATATATTAGGAAACCTATTAATTCTAAATACTTAAGGATCATCATTCAACCCTGACTTTTATCTGATGATTTGTTGGATTCTTATCCATTACCTAGAGGGTTTCAATATGGGTGAGAAATATGAGTGTCAAACTTATAAATGTCCTGCGTAGGCTGCAACTCCAATGTTGGATGAGATTTGGGATCAAAATTACATACAGAGATTCTTTTACTGAGTCCAGGATTGATCACTGCAGGCACTAGCTTTAGCAGTTGGGCCCTTGGCATTTGAACTTGCAGTCACTGCAGCATGGATCTCCATCAAGAGAAAGCCTGTGCTTTACAGGTGAGTGGCTGTTTCACATAGCAGATGTAAAGATTTTACCAAGTGATGGACCTGGAAACCTAAGTACAGGCTGGTTTCATTCACTCTAGAGCAAATCTTAAAATTCATAAGCAGAGTTTTACCAAAAGAGAGCAACTTTAGAAAGATTATATCAAAAAATGAAAGTATTTATTTGCCCATTTTATTGTTTTTCAGTCAAGTTAGGTAATTGGAGAGGTAATAGAGTTATGTACATGACAGACTATAGACTTCTTTTATTGTCCTGTCTATACATTTAATTGAATGGTAATAACAACAGGGCTGCTTTAAGAAAATTAAACTATCTGCATTTAAAAAGTGTGTCTGACATATTGAAAATCCTTAGAAGGTTCTAGTTAGCTATTACTATTTTACTTATGCTACAGAGGAATAGTAAAATTCTAATTTAAAAATATTTGTTGAGCAAAATTGTGAAGTTCTAGAACTATGTAGAACCGCTGACACATTTTTAAATAATTTTCAGAACTATATATGGGACTGATAAATACAATTTTGAATTCAAGTAGATGTCTTTTAGGTCCCATCTTACAAATGGTCTTGAATTAAGCTTTCAATTTGCTAATTAACTACCTCTATTCATAGGCTAAGATTTCAGAGAGGTAAACTAATATGCAGAGAAAAACAGTGATTTTAAGAGAAAAAAAATTGGAGTTATCGGGTTCTAGTTAAGCAGCAGATATATTTGAATGAACATCATTTCCATAATGAAAATTAAACCCAGACAAAACTAAACACATACCTTTTTTTATACAGCTGGTAAATGGTGGTAAATAAAAATAAGCCTTGATGCATTCGAATGCTGAAGAGAAGGTCCCTCCTCAGAGGCAAACAGAAAGCCAAGGAACTTTCTATATCATGGAGAGGGGGTCATATGCATGTCTGAGAATGGGTGTATCTGTCATAAAGCCAACAGCAAGAATACAAAATGAACCCAGTCTTGAGTTGTGGGGCAGCAGGATGGATTTGAATCTGAAGGAAATAAAAACAGGAAAATAAAACATTCAGCCCATTAAATAACTGTCTGTCTTTCTGTCTCTCTCAGACACACACAAACTCAAATTATGACAAGAAAGCAGCAGTAGAAAACAAACATAAGGTAGAGAGAAAATATGTCATGAACATTTCCACAATGGTTGAATCCAGGAGTCCTTTCAAAAATAAAATCTAAAAGTGAAACAAAAATAGTTGAAATGCTAGCCACAAAATTGCTTCAATGTTCACAAATTTTAAAATGCGAAGGTTTTGGAGAGTAGAAGTGAGTTTAATCATAGGCAAATTCTATTTGATTAAAAATTAAGACCCAATATTACTGACTGTCAACACCAGACAATATAGAGAAAAAAAGGAACTGTATTCTCTGGGGAAAATAACAAAATAAGACAAAAATATTATACTTGCTTACACCATTGTTTTTATATACAATCTAGAGATATAATATTCTAACAAGTGCTACACAAAGGAGGATATAATTAAGAATAAAAAGTAGACAATAGATCAGAAAAACAGATCACAAAATTCTTGCAAATGTCAGACAAGAGCTTGAAAACAAAAAGTTTTTAAAAATTTGCAAAAAAATATGGATTTGAAAGGGTGAGAAGATGGCTTATTTCACAATGAAAATAAAACATCTAATGAGAACCAGAAAAACATCCTAGAAATAAAAATGCAACATATTAATAAAAATCTATTGGATTAATTTCAATGAATTAGATACAGCATAAGCAAGGTAAAATTAACTTGACAACAGATCAACAGAAATTATCCTAACTTAATTATAGAGGAAAATAAAATTTTAAAAAGTAGAACATTTGTAACCTGTGAATAAATATCATCTAATATTTGTATATTTTAATTGTTGAATGACAGGATGATATTTTTGTTTACAAAAAGATATATTTGGAAAAAATGTCAAAACTGCTACTAATCTGGAAAATAAAATCAAATTACTTTTCTGAGAATCATAAATGACCCCCAAAAGAATAAACAAAAATAAAGCATGCTTAGACACATCACAATCTTGGTTTAAAATAAAAGATAAACATTTTAAAGCAGCAAATTAGAAGATAACATGTACAATAGAACAATAATAATTTAGTTACAATTTGGGTTGGCTTGATTATCCAAGCAAAATGAAAAAATTCTGTCATATATCTAATGAAACTGTCCACATGAAAGTAAAGATTCAGGAAATCTAAGGGAAGACATAACAAGCAGAGCACTGCTATGAACTGGTTCAGGTAATGGTTGCACCTGAAAATTAATAGCTAACAAAAGAGTGCCAGAGATGATACATGGGTGATACACACACACACACACACACACACACCTCTACTTGTGGTTGTGGCAGTGCACACCTGTAATCCAGGACTAAGACAGGAAGATCACAAGTCTGAAGCCATTCTGGGTAACTTAGTGAGATCTTGTCTCAAAATAAAAAATAAAAAGTGCTGGGGATATATAGCTCAGTGGTAAAGTGCCCCAGGTTCAGTTCAATCCCCAATATGGTGGTGGAGGGGACAAAACTATGTCCTAATTCAGTGATTTTTTTAAGCACTATATGTATAGTAAAAATAGTAGCACAGGTTGTAGAGTTTATAATGCAAAAGTAAATTCATGATAAAAGCATAATAGGAAAAATTATTGTTGTGATTCTATCATTTAATGTAAAATGTAAAAATAAAATAGGTTGAGATAATTATCCACATCGATATTGTATAGAAATTATTTTTTTAAAAAAGCAAGTATATATTTCTGAAAACCAACATAACATTGAAAACAGGAAAAAGAAATCTTAATCAAATCATAAGAAAGTAGAAGAAATAAACAAAAATAATTTGATAATACAAAGAGATTTTATTCAACCTAACCAATTATATTCAATGTAAATGAGCTAAAAAGTTTAATTAAAGTGAAGAGATTTCTATATTGGGCTATGTGTGTGTGTGTGCATGTGCGCGCGTGCATATATATATATATATATATGCACTAAATATATATATTTCCATTCTAAAAGCATTATATTCTAAAGGTGTGAATAAATAATTATGAATATACATATACTTATATGTATATACATATACGCCATTAGTATGATATATATATATATATATATATATATATATATATATACATATACACCTACACACACACACAAATAATGTGCCTGAATGTGCAAGTACACAGATAATAGATTAAAAGATAGGGACATCTGGATATTATACAAGGTTCTAAAATAGGAGATAATATTTTAACTGGATATAAAGAAGAAAATATTTAAAAAATCAAAAAGATAATATAAAAAAAGAATTCCTAAATATATACTATAAGAGGGTTTTTAATAAAGCAAAATTTAAGAAAATTAGATAGACAATTCTAAAATTTTAGCACATGGTGAAGCAATGCTGCTATCTGCCAGGAGGGAGGGGGAGAGGGAGAAAGGAGGTGAGGGAGAGAAGGGGAGATAGGGGGAGGGGAGAGAGAGGTGGAGAGAAGAAGAGAGAGATCAATCCAGATAAAGGCTGGGGACAGCATGTACCCTTCCAGGGACAATCACCAGTGACCTGCTTTCTCTAACTAGACCCCACGTCCTACAATCCCCCACCACACTTCCTTATAGTCCACCAATATAATCAATGGATTAAAATATTGATGAGAGTAGGTAGAGGGAACTGTGACCACGCACAGAGCAGGCCCAGCGGCCTGCTGAGGGGCAGAGCCACCCCCTGCGCCTGCCAGGTGACCACCGACAGAAAAGGCCCAGTGGCCCACGGTGGAACAGAGCTTCCAATCACTCCTGCAAGGTAGGCGGGCCTGCGACCCACCGGCAGAAGAGGAGCAGCGGCCTGCTGAGAGGCTGAGCCGCCCCCTCCCCCTGCGCCGGCAAAGTAGAGGGAACTGTGACCACGCACAGAGCAGGCCCAGCGGCCTGCTGAGGGGCAGAGCCGCCCCCCACCCCCCGCGCCTCCCAGGTAGGTGGAACGGTGACCACCGATAGAAAAGGCCCAGTGGCCCGCGGCGGAACAGAGCTTCCAATCACTCCTGCAAGGTAGGCGGGCCTGCAACCCACTGGCAGAAGAGGAGCAGCGACCTGCTGAGAGGCAGAGCCGCCCCCTCCCCCCAGCGCCTGCAAGGTAGACGGAACTGTGACCACCATCAGAATAGGCCAGACCTGCAACCAAGAGACAGAACAGGCCCAGTGGCCTGAGGAAGGGTAGAGCCGCCCCCCCCCCCCCGCGCCTGCAAGGTAGGCGCACCTGCGACCCATTGGCAGTACAGCCCCAGAGGTCTGCAGAGGGGCAGTGCCGCTGCCTGCGCCTGCAAAGTAGACAGAACTGTGTCCACCGACAGAACAAGCCTAGCGGCCCGCAGAGGGACAGAGCCGCCGCCCGCGCCTGCGAGGGAGACTTTGCAACTATACAAGACCAATATAAATATATAGGGGGAAAATTCAATAGCACAACAGTTTCACCAAGTAGAAAGGAACGCGAACAGTATGAAGAGACAAGGAAAGAAAGGACCACAAGCATTGCAGGTCAACTCAACGTTAGAAGAGGTAATAGCTGCAGCAGATGGAATGTCAGATAAAGAATTCAGGATATACATGCTTCAGATGATCTGGAGTCTCAAGGAAGACATCAGACAGCAAAATCAGACAATGAAAGATCACTTCAACAATGAATTACATAAACAAATCCAAGAAGCAAAAGATCAACTATACAGGGAAATAGAGGTTATAAAAAACAAACAAACAGAAATCCTAGAAATGCAGGAAGCAATAAGCCAACTTAAAAACTCAATTGAGAATACTACCAGCAGAGTAGAACACTTAGAAGACAGAACATCAGACAATGAAGATAAAGTATTTCAACTTGAAAAGAACATAGACAGCTCAGCAAGACTGTTAAGAAACCATGAGCAGAACATCCAAGAAATATGGGATAACATCAAGAGACCAAATTTAAGAGTCATTGGGATACAGGAAGGGACAGAGTTTCAAACCAAAGGAATGAGCAATCTATTCAATGAAATAATACGAGAAAACTTCCCAGACTTGAAGAATGAGACAGAACCCCAAATCCTAGAAGCCTACAGGACGCCGAATGTGCAAAATCATAAGAGACCCACACCTAGACACATTATAATGAAGATGCCCAACATACAGAATAAGGAGAGAATTTTAAAAGCTACAAGAGAAAGGAAGCAGATCACAGTTAGGGGTAAGCCAATCAGGATAACAGCTGATCTTTCAACACAGACTCTGAAAGCTAGAAGATCCTGGAATAACATATTTCAAACACTGAAAGAAAATGGGTTCCAACCAAGAATTGTGTTTCCAGCAAAATTAAGCTTCAGGATGGAAGATGAAATTAAAACCTTCCACGATAAACAAAAGTTAAAAGAATTTGCAGCTAGAAAACCATGCTAGCGAAGAGAAGAAGAGAGAGAACTCAAATTACTAACATACGGGATGAAAGAGGCAATATCACAACAGACACTTCAGAAATACAGAAGATAATCAAAAATTATTTTGAATCCTTATACTCCAATAAATTAGAAGATAGTGAAGGCATCGATAAATTTCTTAAGTCATATGATCTGCCCAGATTGAGTCAGGAGGATATAGACAACCTAAACAGACCAATATCAATTGAGGAAATAGAAGAAACCATCAAAAGACTACCAACTAAGAAAAGCCCAGGACCGGATGGGTATACAGAAGAGTTTTACAAAACCTTTAAAGAGGAACTAATACCAATACTTTTCAAGCTACTTCGGGAAATAGAAAAAGAGGGAGAACTTCCAAATTCATTCTATGAGGCCAACATCACCCTGATACCTAAACCAGACAAAGACACTTCAAAGAAAGAAAACTACAGACCAATATCTCTAATGAACCTAGATGCAAAAATCCTCAATAAAATTCTGGCCACTCGGATACAAAAACTTATCAAAAAAATTGTGCACCATGATCAAGTAGGATTCATCCCTGGGATGCAAGGCTGGTTCAATATACGGAAATCAATAAATGTTATTCACCACATCAATAGACTTAAAAATAAGAATCATATGATCATCTCCATAGATGTGGAAAAAGCATTCGACAAAGTACAGCATCCCTTTATGTTCAAAACTCTAGAAAAACTAGGGATAACAGGAACATACCTCAATATTGTAAAAGCAATCTATGCTAAGCCTCAGGCTAGCATCATTCTGAATGGAGAAAAAATGAAGGCATTCCCTCTAAAATCTGGAACAAGACAGGGATGCCCTCTCTCACCACTTCTGTTCAACATAGTTCTCGAAACACTGGCCAGAGCAATTAGACAGACGAAAGAAATTAAAGGCATCAAAATAGGAAAAGAAGAACTTAAATTATCACTATTTGCAGATGACATGATTCTATACCTAGCAGACCCAAAAGGGTCTACAAAGAAACTATTAGAGCTAATAAATGAATTCAGCAAAGTGGCAGGATATAAAATCAACACGCATAAATCAAAGGCATTCCTGTATATCAGCGACAAAGCCTCTGAAATGGAAATGAGGACAACCACTCCATTCACAATATCTTCAAAAAAATAAAATACTTGGGAATCAACCTAACAAAAGAGGTGAAAGACTTATACAATGAAAACTACAGAACCCTAAAGAGAGAAATAGAAGAAGATCTTAGAAGATGGAAAAATATACCCTGTTCATGGATAGGCAGAACTAACATCATCAAAATGGCGATATTACCAAAAGTTCTCTATAGGTTTAATGCAATGCCAATCAAAATCCCAACAGCATTTCTTGTAGAAATAGAGAAAGCAATCATGAAATTCATATGGAAAAACAAAAGACCCAGAATAGCAAAAACAATGCTAAGCAGGAAGTGTGAATCAGGTGGTATAGCGATACCAGACTTCAAACTATACTACAGAGCAATAGTAACAAAAACAGCATGGTACTGGTACCAAAACAGGCGGGTGGACCAATGGTACAGAATAGAGGACACAGAAACCAGTCCACAAAACTACAACTATCTTATATTTGATAAAGCGGCTAAAAGCATGCAATGGAGGAAGGATAGCATCTTCAACAAATGGTGCTGGGAAAACTGGAAATCCATATGCAACAAAATGAAACTGAATCCCTTTCTCTCGCCATGCACAAAAGTGAATTCAAAATGGATCAAGGAGCTTGATATCAAATCAGAGACACGCCGTCTGATACAAGAAAAAGTTGGCTATGATCTACATACTGTGGGGTCGGGCTCCAAATTCCTCAATACGACACCCATAGCACAAAAGTTAATAACTAGAATCAACAAATGGGACTTACTCAAACTAAAAAGTTTTTTCTCAGCAAAAGAAACAATAAGAGAGGTAAATAGGGAGCCTACATCCTGGGAACAAATCTTTACTCCTCACACTTCAGATAGAACCCTAATATCTAGAGTATGCAAAGAACTCAAAAAATTAGACAATAAGATAACAAATAACCCAATCAACAAATGGGCCAAGGACCTGAACAGACACTTCTCAGAGGACAACATACAATCAATCAACAAGTACATGAAAAAATGCTCACCATCTCTAGCAGTCAGAGAAATGCAAATCAAAACCACCCTAAGATACCATCTCACTCCAGTAAGATTGGCAGCCATTATGAAGTCAAACAACAACAAGTGCGAGGATGTGGGGAAAAGGGTACACTTATACATTGCTGGTGGGACTGCAAATTGGTGCAGCCAATTTGGAAAGCAGTATGGAGATTTCTTGGAAAGCTGGGAATGGAACCACCATTTGACCCAGCTATTCCCCTTCTAGGTCTATTCTCTAAAGACCTAAAAGAGCATGCTACAGGGACACTGCTACATCGATGTTCATAGCAGCACAATTCACAATAGCAAGACTGTGGAACCAACCTAGATGCCCTTCAATGGACGAATGGATAAAAAAAATGTGGCATTTATACACAATGGAGTATTACTCTGCATTAAAAAACGACAAAATCATAGAATTTGCAGGGAAATGGATGGCATTAGAGCAGATTATGCTAAGTGAAGCTAGCCAATCCCTAAAAAACAAATGCCAAATGTCTTCTTTGATATAAGGAGAGTAACTAAGAACACAGTAGGGATGAAGAGCATGAGAAGAAGATTAACATTAAACTGGGATAAGAGGTGGGAGGCAAAGGGAGAGAGAAGGGAAATTGCATGGAAATGGAAGGAGACCCTCAGGGTTATACAAAATTTCATACAAGAGGAAGTGAGGGGAAAGGGGAAAATAATACAAGGAGGAGAAATGAATGACAGTAGAGGGGGTAGAGACAGAAGAGGGGAGGGGAGGGGAGGGGAGGGGAGGGGGCATAGTAGAGGATAGGAAAGGCAGCAGAATACAACAGACACTAGTATGGCAATATGTAAATCAATGGATGTGTAACTGATGTGATTCTGCAATTTGTATAAGGGGTAAAAATGGGAGCTCATAACCCACTTGAATCAAAGTGTGAAATATGATATATCAAGAACTATGTAATGTTTTGAACAACCAACAATAAAAAAATTTAAAAAAAGAAGTAATAAAAGATTGAAAGTATACTGTGTATGTTCCCCGATTACAATAGAATTTAATTTGAAATCAATAGGAAAAAAATGACTTTAAAATAGTTCCACCCAAATTAAAAAGTTACAGGCAGGAAGAAAAATATTTGGGAAAAAATCATCAAATAAAAGACTGTTATCTATAATATGCACAAAAAAACAATTTTGACAATAAGAAAATAAATATCTCAATTTTAAAAATGTCTTAAATATCTTAACAGACACCTCTTAAAGAAGACACAGTGGCAGCTGAGTGTGGCAGCACATGTCAGTTATCCTGAAGGCTCAGGACGCTAAGGCAGGAGGATCACAAATTCAAAGCCAGCCTCAGCAACAGCACAGCACTAAGCAATTCAGTAAGAACCTGTCTAAAAATAAAGTATAAAATAGGGTTGGGGCTGAGGCTCAGTGGTCAAGTGTCCCTGAGTTCAATCCCCGGGAATACCCCCCCCAAAAAAAATAGAAGATATAGTGGCATATAAGGTATTAAAAGATGATTTACATCATATGTCATCAGGGAAATTCAAATTAAAACAGAAATTCAAATTAAAACTCTATATACCTATTACATGACACTAAAAACACCAAATGCTGGTTAGGATGTGGATGAACAGAAATTTCATTCTTGGAATGCAAAATTATATAGCCATTTTAAAGGACAGTTTTGTAGCTTCAAACGGAACTTATTTTTACCATATCATTCAGCAATTAGACTTCTTGATATTTACCCAAATGAACTGAAATGTATGTTCACACACAAACCATCACATAGATATTTTCAACTTCATTCAAAACTTGGAAGGAAGCAAGGTGTTCTTCTATAGGTAAATAGATAAACTTTGGGACATCCAAATGGCACAATGGAATATTTTTCAACACATAATGAAAAAAAGAGCTCTCAAGTCATGAAAATACACAAAGGAAAATTAAATACATATTCCTATGTGAAAGAATTCAATCTGAAAAGGCTATACAGTATATGATATGACACTCTGGAGACAGTAAAAGATCAGTGATTGGCAGGCGTTACAGGGGAGGGAGAGATTCATAGATAGCACAGAGGATTTTTAGAGCAGTGAGAGTACTCTGTATGATACCTTGACAGGGACACATATCATTATATTTTTCTTCAAATCCATTGTATAAGCACCACCAAGCGTGGACTCTAATTTAAACTATGGACTCTACATAATAACGAAGTATCAAGCTAACCAATTGTAACAAATGTACAACTCTTTTGGAAATTGTTGGGGGATACCTGGTGGGGTGTTGATAATGGGGAAGGCTATGCATGTGCAGAGGCAGAGGGCACATGGGCCATCTCTGTACCTTCCACTCAATTTAGCTGCAAATCCACAAAACTTACTGGATAAGTTGGAAGCTGATGCAGCAATTTAGATGAATAGCTTCATAAGTTTGCAAGAATGCAAAATAAAACAATACCTACAAAAGAAAAGCCTGGAAGGCAAATAACTGTCCAGGTTGTGTTTTATGTTGCTATGTAAAGAATCAATTTGTTACATGGAATTTTCCATCTGGGGGATTAGCAGAAAGTGAATTCCTTGAACAGTGGATGGTTTTAGCAGGCCTAGAACGCATTGATTTGAAATTAGTGAGCATACAGGCATCCCCATGAGGAGTAATACATAAAGCATGTTATGCCAGAAAGTAAAGGAAAAAGACAACATTCCCATCCAGAAATTACATCAACCCCCAAAAGGCAGCAAAGACAGGGGCCGAGTTCAGAAGCAGGTTCAATCAAAGAGTGGAAAGATTCAGAATATCAAATTAAAATGTTATGAAAATATCACCAGAAAAAGTGGTGGCAGGAAAAGCAATGGCAGCTTCAGGAATTTCTAATGATGATGTGGCAGTTGACACATATATGGGTTCATAGAGATATCTTTTTTAAAAGTTAGATTTTAGAGAGTCAATAATTCCATATCCAGAAGCAAAGGTATTAGCTTTATGTCTCTAGGATTGGGAAACAAAGGGCGTAAAGAGGAAATGGAAATTAAGGGGTTTAAAGACATTATGTGCAAGAAAGGGAGGCATAAAAATAAGACCCAGTTTTGAGCTGCTACGCTCTGAAATTTACAAAAGTCACAAGAGGTCAACAATGATTTGAATGCCATTCTCTGACAGATGAGAAAATGTGTAATTTGCAGATTTTTTCCCCAGATGTAAGAAATGTATAAAAGCAAACATTTAATGAGGAGGTTTTCAACTGAGCCCTCATTTCATGCCAAGGCTGATCAGCATCCTAGACAAGAAGGCTTTTCCTTCCCTTCGCACCTTTCGTATTTGAATCTTTGTTATGGTCTTCTGAAATCCTAAGCAATGGGATTTAGGTAGATAATTTTATCTTAGGAAATTCATTTTGATTTCTAAAATTCTACTATTGGTGTTTAGTCAAATTATTCTTAGTTTTACTCAATTTTTGTCCTCTATAAAAATCAAAGATGAAGAGAAATTTGTCCTGGACCCAATTTTCTAAATTCTAAAGGCAGTACACACATTGCTGAGCTTTGGCCCAGAATCTGGCAGCAGGAAGACCACAGCTCACCCCTGAATGGAGAGTCCTTTGGTATAAGAGGGGACAGAATTCAATACAGGAATTTTCGAAGTAGTTTCTTCTAACTCAAATGTTTGGGGCAGGGAACCATCTAATTATAAGGGTGAGGAAATTTATTTTAGGTCTTAATTTCTTTGATGTTTCAACTTTAACATGTGAGGCTTTAATATTTCATTTCATCTCATTGCAAAAGTGATGAGCACACTGGACACGCAGCTAGACAGAAAGTAGGTACAAAACAGCACACATGGTCAATTTTCAGTGTGAGGTGCAGAGTAGCTGGAGAGATAATTATGAACCACTTTAACACATTTCAGAACCTTGTAACAAAATCAGAATTGCATACAGGTGGTGTCAGAGAGATCCATCTACAGGAGAAATGTTTGGTGTGGAGGGAGCAGCCTCTCAAATGGGGAAACAAGGCTGTAATTACAGTCTGTCCATCTTCTCTCACATAGAGCACAGCACATTGGGGCTGGCTGTAGTTTAAGAAAATAAAGAAAAATAGTGTTGAAAGAGAATTTAATCCCTCTTTGGACAGCAGAGAATGGTCCATTTGAATTGCTTCCTGTTCTTTTATTCTTCTCCATGGAAGGAACCTTGGTAGTTTTTACTTCTTACTCCATTTCCAAATTTTCTCACTGGATCTAAACATGGCTGGTGACAATATGCCTTGATTTATTGAGCCCCTTCAAGTCCCTGCTTCTTAGATAGGGGAAGGATGAAATCAATAGGAGTTTGTGTCAGGATGGTTTATAAAGACTCTGTGCCCAGTTATACAGTTTGCCCCATCCAAACACTGTTGGGAGAATTGTATGTGGAGAGCAGTGACAGTGACTGGGAGACCTCTGAGACTGGAGTCCCTGATGACTTCATAACTGTGGCATACTTGGTGACTGGGAAAGTTTCTGTACAAAGGCATAGGATGCCCAGTTGCTATGGAGATGTCCTCCATGCTAGAGTCTTATCAACCTGGACCTTAATCTCAGGCACAGCAGCTCCTGGGAATGAAGGAACTTCCTTGCTAAAATAACAACAATGTTTCACCAATTTTGCTGCTCCTGAATCTGCCAGAGAATTAGTAACTTAAACAATGGACTTTCTTGAGAGCTGCACAATGCTCCTAAATTGCACATTGCAACTGTAGAATGTAACTGAGGAAATAGCTGCATACTGTTGCTAACTTTCATGAATACAAAGAATAATGCTTCCATACTCTCCAATCTGATATAGAGACATATATAATAAAGATTGCTGGTGTAATTCTTTAGACCTGCTTCTCCAGCGGAGAGCAGTGCTTCATCCGACCAGAGATTTATCTTCAAGATCTGCAAGTGTTGACTCTATTTTTTCCAGTCTCCCATTGCCCCTGGCCAGAGCCTGCTAGTTTGGCTGCTGCACTGGTCACAGCAATTATAGATTTCTTTTTCTTAAAATTTGGTGTTCAAGAAAAATTTAAATGTGATGGTAAATGTGATGATATTGAAATTGACACAAAAGAGATTAGCAAATATAGACAAAATGGAGATGCTCAAAAACAGAGTGTATTATAAAATATCTTTTCAAATTTTCTGGACTTTTAAACTGTAATACACTATTAGACAAAAGGAAAGAAATGAAAAGGAAGAGGGACAGCACTCTGTATAGTAAGAAACATTTATGACAAGCTTGAATATGTGTTTTTCCTAATCCATTTGCAGTCTACTCAATAAAGCATCATTTCAATTCTATGATTAAAGGCATTTCAAATATTAAACCATAAATGTATTTGTTAAATCTTTCTCAAGAGACAATTTTAGACATGTTTTTGTTATATAAAAAAACATAATCCTATTTTTTGTCTTTTCACATCACATTAAGATGACAGCCTACTAATGATGCATATTTGATTAACTAAGAGCATATGCCATATGGAGTAATTGACAGTGTTTGTGATAATTGATTAGTAACCTCACTTCAATTGATATAGTGTATATATTAATTCCCTTTCAAAATCTGAACACCCAATAAAAGGTAGTCATTTAACAAAGTAGCTACAGGTATAAATTCATTCCTCTTTAAACAACAGTAATAATTTTATATGTAGTAACAGGAATGACCATTAGAATTTCTTTTAAAAGAATTTTTTAATTTTTTGCTTTAAATAGAACCCAATCTCTCAAATAAAACTTTAAATAAAAATTTCTTCTACTCAGCATGCATTTCACACCTCATCTGTTCTGTGAATGAGATGGGAAATGACTCTCACTTTTTGTCTTTAACATGTGAAGAACCTATGGAGAACTGCACATTCACAGTACAGGAACATTACACTGCCATTTTTGGAATACTGACTCACTACAATACTCAGGTTCTTTTGCATTCCAGACTCATTTCCACAGTGCTTCATGACTGTGCCACACTGCTCATATTTATTTTAGCAACTCTTGCTCTTACAGGCAATCTTCAAGATCTAAAAGCCAGAAACTTTAGCAAAGAAGAAAAATTTAAGAAGCTGTTAATGAAATTCAAGATAATACAAACTCTTTGAAGCATTCTTTATTTTCAACTGCTGTGTTTAAAAACACCAGTTTTCCCACAGTTAGTAGTTAGAATTTCATCATAAAATACTCCCGTAAAAACTATTTAATTTTCCACTACAGGGAGGGAGGGTTTGATCTCTTATTAAACATTTTATGGAAAGGCCTAAAAGTGCTTTCAATTATTTATTGAATTGAAATCCAGGCCTTGGAAACTGCTGGCATCACACACACACACATAATATTAGCAGCCCACTGAGTGCTATTAGGTCATAAAGCGCTGCTGTAGCAACATCTCTGGTACAGCTGCTGGTGCTCATGCAACTTTTACTACAGTTATAAAGTCATTTATTACATTTCCTTTATGATGCTAATGCATTGCGGTCTGTTACTTTATTGATCCCACTGTGATAAAGACTGAAATGTATGATATTGTGCAAAAAAAAGTTCATAGACACACACACAGAGAGACCTGGCAAGCACCTGTTGCATTAAAAATCACTTAAACCTAAAAGGCCCATAAAAATATTAACAAGGGATTATCAAAAAGGACATATTCTTGAGGCACATTTTAGCCATTTTGTTTCATTGTTCCCTATAGGATTTTTTTTAAGTTGCTCTTTATCAAAATATACAAAGGATGATAGAAGTATCTGACCATTTTTTTTCTTAATTACAATATCATTGTGTTAGAACATAATTTGCACATCTCTAAAAGGAATAGTAACTGTAATTTCCAAATAAGCATATGAAAAGGAACAAAGTCATTAAAAGATAATAATGTCCATGGACCCAAAGGTACACATAATTGATAATTACATCTTGTTCCAATTTTCTAAACTTAACTCTCCCTGTGATACAATTGTACATAAAGATAATGCAATTTTGTTGAGAAAAAAATCAATTATATTAATTAACTGCCGCTATTCTGTACTAAAACTTATTTAGTAGTTGATACCTACAGCACTGAAACTCCAAGGGGAAGTTCATGCCCAGATAGGAGTACTTTGGAGCAATTTATTCATTTATTTATTTATTTTAGTTTGAATCAGAGCTATAGCTGTCCTGCTATTTCTCCATGCTTTTTTTTTTTTTTTTTTTTAAAACACATGGGGTCAAGGAAGGGGGAGAGGAAATTGTTACAAGAATAAGCAAAAGGCTAAGTGAAGCAATCTTCTTAAGTAGTTCTTGAAGCTTGACACTATTATTTTTTAATGATACTTAATTTTCCCCAAAGGATGGTCAAAATCAATACATAGGTAACATCTAAGAAAAAGCTTAATGTTACATGTTTTTAAATTATACCAAAGTTAATTCTAACCTCCAGTTTTATCCTTCTAACTTAAGTAAATATCTATTTTACTATCTGTTGAGAGCCACAGCCGAGTCGGAATGGCCCCTGTCATTTTGCCAACAGTATTGGTTGAGAGGCGAGCCATTACTGTCCGCCTCAGCCAGCTACTTTGGAGTTCTAGCAGGGATTCCTGGAGAGTTTGAATTGGTTGGGGAAGTGCCTGAGGAGGGAGTTCTGGTTGGTGGTTCCTGGAGGAGCCCCGTGGCATTCGGGAGAGTTCCCAGGAAGCGTGTGTGGAGTGTGCTGGTGGAGTTCTGAAATAAAGTTTGTTCCTGCTTCCGTGGCTCGTGATTTGTGCCCTTCCAGACTGCGGCAACTATCAGTATGGCTTATAAATTTACAGAAATGGGCTAAATTTTAATAATGGGTCTCAGTGTTAATATACCACCTCAAGTTACCTAGTATGGATGTCAAATTTGGGCTCTGAGAAATGGTTTACCTGTCTCATGTTTGGGATAAAAATGGGAGTTCATAACCCACTTGAATCTAATGTATGAAATATGATATGTCAAGAGCTTTGTAATGTTTTGAACAACCAATAAAAAAAAGAACTAGAAAATTTAGTTTCAGTAACATCTTTTTTTAATGTTACTACATGCTATCTTCTTCCTTCCAACCTGTTTTTAGTCTTGACATAAGCACAGCGGTAAGAAGGGATCATCCTCCTAAAGTAATCTTCCAGAGATAGTTTTATAGTGCTGGGGATAGAACCTAGAGCTTCTTGAATGCTAGACAATTCTTAATAGATATGAAAAGGAGAGTCATTAGAACATTTGGCACTTTCTTCCTATGGCTGTAATATGCAGAAGTAGCAGCGTGGACTGTTCTTGTGTCTTGAATTGACATTTGATTATAGGCAGAGCAAATTAAAACTCCTTGTCTTCCATACTTCTCTCAGAATGAATCAGTATTCTAAAGTTTGTCTTACATATTCCTACTTTGGAAATATAAATACAAATAAAATTAAAAATTTATATGGGTATTTAAGTGATATATAAAAGAAATATGAATTAAGATACCAAAATAATTTCGATCATGGCAGGAATACTTAACATGAGTTTCTCTTAAATTTTTAAATGTATAAAATACAGTATTTTTGACTAAAGATACAAATTTGTATAGCTGATCTCTAGATTTCTAGATTTTATTCAACTATGATGGCTGAAACTTTATGCTCTTTGATTAGTAGTTATTCATTTCCCGAACCTTGTGCAATATCTGAAAACCACCATTCCACTTTTTGGTTCCATAAATTTGACTATTTCAGACTCCTTATATAAAATGAATCATGGAGTATTTCTTTCTATAATTATCAAATTTCATTAAGTGTCATGTTTTATATACATACATACATAAATGGGGGGGAGGGAGAGCAGGGAGGGAGGAGGGAGGGATACTTTACTATAGAACAAATTAACATAATCTTACAAAGATGCCCATTTTTCCCCACTATGGAGCAAGAACAGTTATGAGGTTTTCATTTGAAATAAAAT
The DNA here is from genome assembly GCF_021218885.2 of Marmota monax. NCBI lineage: Eukaryota > Metazoa > Chordata > Mammalia > Rodentia > Sciuridae > Marmota > Marmota monax. The sequence continues at coordinate 20,612 of NW_026694967.1, forward strand.
CCTAAAATTATTTTGTTTTATAGTGCTATGGAGGGAACCTAGGGCCTCTTGAATGCTAGATGAACACCCTACTTCTGCGCTGTACTCCCAGGCCCATATTGTATATTTTATATTTATTTTTTAGTTATAGTTTGACACAATACCTTTATTTTACTTATTAATTTTTTATATGGTGCCGAGGATCGAACCCAGGGCTTCACATTTGCTAGGCAAGTACTCTACAATGGAGCCACAACCCTAGCCCCCCATATTCTATTATATTAAATATTGTTTTCATTTATACCTAGGTCTTTCAAGTTGTTCATCATACCTATATATTTGCTGCTTTTCATTCTTTGAACTACATTTCCTCATCCTCCCTCACAACCTTGGTAATCACTATTTCATTCTCTTTGTATATTTGACTTTCGTTTATCCATATATATGTGAATTTATTTATTATTTTCTTTCTGGATTTGGCTAACTGCACTTAGAATAATTGCACTTAAAGTAAATATATTTAGGACCATCCAAGTTGTGACAAATGGCAGGATCTCCTCATTTTCTAAGGCTGAAAATATCCCAATATATTCCAGGTCTTTTGTGCTTCCATAGAAACTTTAAAATTGTGTGGGTTTTTTTTCTATTTCTATGAAGACTGCCACTTGAATTTTGAGATAAATTGTATTGAATCAGTATATTTCTTTAGGATATGTTAACTATATTAATTATTTTAATTTATGAGCATTGAATATCTTTCCATTTATTTATGTCCTATTCAATTTGTTTTATCATTTTCAGAGTGTGATTCTTATACATTTGGTTAAACTTATTCCTAAGTCATTTTATATTATTTATCTATGCAATTATAAATAGGATTTTCTTGATTTCTTTTTTGTCTAGGTCATTATTTGTGTATTGAAATGCCATGGATTTCTGTATATTGATCTTAAACCCTACAACTTCACTGAATTGATTTATTCTAACATTCTTTTTGGTGGAATCTGGAGTTTTCTTCGTAGAGGACTGTTTTAGTCAGCTTTGTGTCACTGTAAACCAAGTCCTGACAAGAACAATTTAGAGGAGGAAAAGTTAATTCGATTCATGGTTTCAGAGGTTCAATCCATGGTTGACTGACTTCATAGCTCTGAGCCCATGTAAAGCAGAGCATTGTAGCAAAGGAAAGCCGCTCAGTTCATGACAATCAGAAAACAAAGAGAACATGGTTCACCGGGGACAAAATAAAAACCTAAAGGCAAGACTCCAGTGACTTACTTCCTCCCATCACACCCACCAGCTTACAGTTACCACTCAGTTAATGCATTCAAATGGATTGATCCACTTATTAGGTTATATCACTTCACCTCTGAACATTATTACATTGTCTCACACATGAATTTTTGGCATGTACCTCATATACCATCCATTATAAGGATCATGTAATCCACAAACAGAAATAATTTTACATCTTCCTTTTTGATTCAAATACTTTGTTATTGTAGTTTATATTATCTAATTGTTCTTGGTAGTATTTCTGGTACATGTTAAATAGAAGCAATAAGAATGAGCATCCTGGCCTTGTATTAGATCTTAGAGAAAAAGCTTTCGATTTGCCTATACTGATTATGATGTCAGCTATAGGTGTTTCATAAATGGTCTCTATTCAATTGAAGAATATTTCTTTTGTAAGTTTTTAAAAGTGTATAAAGAAAGAATATTAAAATATGCAAAATTCTTCCTTTGCATTTATTAAGAATAATCATGTAGTTTTTGTCTTTCAGTCTGTTAATGTGACCCATCACATTAATTTGCATTTGTTTAATTAGCATTGCATACCAGGGTAAATCTAACTTGATCATGTTGTATAACACTTTGGGTGTGCTGTTCAATTTGATTTGCTAACATTGTATTGGGGTTTTTGCAACAAAGTTCATAAGAGATATTGGGTCCTAGTTTTCTTGTGCCATCTGGCTTAGGTATCAAAGTGATGTTGGCCTTGTAAAATGTGTTAGGTTATATTATCTCCAGCTCCCACTTTTCTTGAAAGAATTTAAGAAGCGGTGGTTTTAGTTATTTGAAAGTTTTGCTGAATTTAGCTGTAAAGATATCTGGTCCTGGAAAAGCTGTTTTGTTGGGAGGTTTTTAATTATTACTTCAATCTCTTTGTTATTGCTCTGTTCACACTACTTCGTACTGTCTTCATTACTATTGCTTTGTAATGTATTTTAGAATCAGGAAGGATGAGCTTATAGCTTTTTGTCTCTTTCTCACAATTGGTCTATTTTTGTTTTTTTGTGGTTTCATATGAATTTTTAAATTTTTGTTGTTCCCATAAAAACTGCCACTGGGATTTTGATAGTCATTGCATTGAATCCACAGATTGCTTTGAATAGTTTGAATATTTTAACAACATTAATAATCTAATCCACGTATATATAATATCATTCTATTTCTTTGTGTCTTCTTTAGTTCCTTTCATCAAATTTGTACATTATCCACTGTGTTTTTATACATCAGTAACAAGGTCACTATAGTAACTAGGAATGAATAATATATTTTCACACTGTAAATCAATTTTAAATAAAATGATCACATTTTTTTTAAAAGAGCACTATGGGTATATTGCCATGTTTCATCTCCAAGTTAAAATTAACACCAGAAACTTTTTCGCCAATGCTGTGGATCAAACCCAAAGGTTCATGCAGACTAAGTACAAGTACTCTATCCCTGAGCTATATATATCCCAGACTAAGAAGCATTGTAACAGAAGAAATACCTGAACTGAGAACATAACATATAAAGACCCTAAATGACTGTATTTAATATTTACATTTATGGAACAGTAGTGATAAAGTCAAAAGAGAGGTATTAGACCAACAGTAGTATCTACTTAGTAAAAACAATACATTTTATTTTCAGTACATATTTATCTTGTAAATAAGAGTTTGTGTGTATGTGTAAAGTGAAATTTCATTTATTATTTTTGTGCTTATAATTTTTTTTTCCTAAATCAGAACACCAGAATACAATGACATGCTTTTCTCAATGTGAAAAATTATATATTTTACATAACAGTTACACCTTAATATTTTGTGCCAATGATTCTCAATCTTCTCTTAGTCCCATAAATATATAAAAATAGTCAATTTTATATCTCCGGTTCTTTAAAGGAATTATTTAGAAGTATTAGAATAAATTTTTTTTGACATTTTTTTATTTATTTATTTTTTTATTGGTTGTTCAAAACAATACAAAGCACATGACATATCATCTTTCATAATTTGATTCAAGTGGGTTATGAACTCCCATTTTTACCCCAAATACAAGCTGCAGAATCACATTGGTTTCACATCCACATTTTTACATAATGCCATATTACTGACTGTTGTATTCTGCTACCTTTCCTATCCCCTACTATCCCCTCTCCCCTTCCCTCCCATCTTCCCTCTCTACCCCATCTGCTGTTATTCAATTATCTCTCTTGTTTTTTTTTTTTTTCCCCTTTCCCCTCACAAACTCTTATATGTAATTTTGTGTAACAATGAGGGTCTCCTTCCATTTCCATACAGTTTCCCTTCTCTCTCCCTTTCTCTCCCCCCACTCGTCTCTGTTTAATGTTAATCTTTTCCTCATGCTCTTCCTCCCTGTTCTGTTCTTAGTTGCTCTCTTTATATCAAAGAAGACATTTGGCATTTGTTTTTTAAGGTTTGGCTAGCTTCACTTAGCATAATCTGCTCTAATGCCATCCATTTCCCTGCAAATTCCATGATTTTGTCGTTTTTTAGTGCTGTGTAATACTCCATTGTGTATAAATGCCACATTTTTTTTATCCATTCATCTATTGAAGGGCATCTAGGTTGATTCCAGAGTTTAGCTATTGTGAATTGTGCTGCTATGATCATTGATGTGGCAGTATCCCTATAGTATGCTCTTTTAAGGTCCTCAGGTAATAGAACGAGAAGGGTGATAGCTGGGTCAAATGGTGGTTCCATTCCCAGCTTTCCCAGGAATCTCCATACTGCTTTCCATATTGGCCGCACCAATTTGCAGTCCCACCAGCAATGTACAAGTGTACCCTTTTCCCCACATCCTCGCCAGCACTTATTGTTGTTTGACTTCATAATGGCTGCCAATCTTACTGGAGTGAGATGGTATCTTAGGGTGGTTTTGATTTGCATTTCTCTGACTGCTAGAGATGGTGAGCATTTTTTCATGTAATTATTGATTGATTGTATGTCCTCCTCTGAGAAGTGTCTGTTCAGGTCCTTGGCCCATTTGTTGACAGGGTTATTTGTTATCTTATTAATTTTTTGAGTTCTTTGTATATTCTGCATATTAAGGCTCTATGTGAAGTGTGAGGAGTAAAAATTTGTTCCCAGGATGTAGGCTCCCTATTTACCTCTCTTATTGTTTCTCTTGCTGAGAAAAAACTTTTTAGTTTGAGTAAGTCCCATTTGTTGATTCTTGTTATTAACTCTTGGGCTATGGGTGTCCTATTAACGAATTTGGAGCCCGACCCCACAGTATGTAGATCAGAGCCAACTTTTTCTTCTATCAGACGGCAGAGTCTCTGATTTGATATCAAGCTCCTTGATCCATTTTGAATTAACTTTTGTGCATGGCGAGAGAAAGGGGTTCAGCTTCATTTTGTTGCATATGGATTTCCAGTTTTCCCAGCACCATTTGTTGAAGATGCTATCCTTCCTCCATTGCATGCTTTTAGCCCCTTTATCAAATATAAGATAGTTGTAATTTTGTGGATTGGTCTCTGTGTCCTCTATTCTGTACCATTGGTCTACCTGCCTGTTTTGGTACCAGTACCATGCTGTTTTTGTTACTGTTGCTCTGTAGTACAGTTTGAAATCTGGTATCACTATACCTCCGGATTCACACTTCCTGCTTAGAATTGCTTTTGCTATTCTGGGTCTTTTGTTTTTCCATATGAATTTCATGATAGCTTTATCTATTTCTACAAGAAATGCTGTTGGGATTTTGATTGGCATTGCGTTGAACCTGTAGAGAACTTTGGGTAATATCGCCATTTTGATGATGTTGGTTCTGCCTATCCATGAACAGGGTACATTTTTCCATCTTCTAAGATCTTCTTCTATCTCTCTTTTTAGGGTTCTGTAGTTTTCATTGTATAAATCTTTCCCCTCTTTTGTTAGGTTGATTCCCAAGTATTTTATTTTTGGGGGGGATATTGTGAATGGGGTGGTTGTCCTCATTTCCATTTCAGAAGTTTTGTTGCTGATATACAGGAATGCCTTTGATTTATGCGTGTTGATTTTATATCCTGCCACTTTGCTGAATTCATTTATTAGCTCTAATAGTTTCTTTGTAGACCCTTTTGGGTCTGCTAGGTATAGAATCATGTCACCTGCAAATAGTGATAATTTAAGTTCTTCTTTTCCTATTTTTATGCCTTTAATTTCTTTCGTCTAATTGCTCTGGCCAGTGTTTTGAGAACTATGTTGAACAGAAGTGGTGAGAGAGGGCATCCCTGTCTTCTTCCAGATTTTAGAGGGAATGCCTTCAGTTTTTCTCCATTTAGAATGATGCTAGCCTGAGGCTTAGCATATGTAGCTTTTACAATGTTGAGGTAAGTTCCTGTTATCCCTAGTTTTTCTAGTGTTTTGAACATAAAGGGATGCTGTACTTTGTCGAATGCTTTTTCTGCATCTATCGAGAAGTTCATATGGTTCTTATCTTTAAGTCTATTGATGTGGTGAATAACATTGATTGATTTCCGTATATTGAACCAACCTTGCATCCCAGGGATGAATCCTACTTGATCATGGTGCACAATTTTTTGATATGCTTTTGTATTCGATTCGCCAGGATTTTATTGAGAATTTTTGCATCTATGTTCATTAGAGATATTGGTCTGTAGTTTTCTTTCTTTGAAGTGTCTTTGTCTGGTTTAGGTATCAGGGTGATGTTGGCCTCATAGAATGAATTTGGAAGAGCTCCTTCTTTTTCTATTTCTTGAAATAGCTTGAAAATTATTGGTATTAATTCTTCTTTGAAGGTTTTGTAAAACTCTGCTGTATACCCATCCGGTCCAGGGCTTTTCTTGGTTGGTAGTCTTTTGATGGCTTCTTCTATTACTTCCTTTGTTATTGGTCTGTTTAAATTGTGTGTGTCTTCCTGACTCAATCTGGGCAGATCATATGACTTAAGAAATTTATCGATATCTTCACTATCTTCTATTTTATTAGAATATAGGGTTTCAAAATATTTTCTAATTATCTTCTGTATTTCTGTAGTGTCTGTTGTGATATTGCCTTTTTCATCCCGTATGTTAGTAATTTCAGTTTTCTCTTCTTCTCTTCGTTAGCATGGCTAAGGGTCTGTCGATCTTATGTATTTTTTCAAAGAACCAACTTTTAGTTTTATCAATTTTTTCAATGGTTTTTTTGGTTTCAATTTCGTTGATTTCCGCTCTGATTTTAATTATTTCTTGTCTTCTGCTATATTTGCTGTTGATTTGCTCTTCCTTTTCTAGGGTTTTGAGATGCAGTATGAGTTCATTTATTTGTTGTTTTCTTTTCCTTTTTTTGAGGAATGAACTCCAGGAAATGAATTTCCCTCTTAACACTGCTTTCATTGTGTCCCATAGATTCTGGTATGTTGTGTCTGAATTGTCATTTATCTCTAAGAATTTTTTGATTTCCTCCTTTATGTCTTCTGGAACCCATTGATCATTCAGTAACATATTGTTTATTTTCCATGTGATGCAGGATTTTTCCTTCCTTCTTTTATCATTGATTTCCAGTTTCATTCCATTATGATCAGATATGGTGCATAGTATTATCTCCACACCTTTATATTTACTAAGAGTTGCCCTATGGCATAATATATGATATATCTTTGAGTATGATCCATGTGCTGCTGAGAAGAACGTGTATCCACTTGATGATGGTTGATATATTCTATATATGTCGGTTAAGTCTAGGTTATTGATTGTGTTATTGAGTTCTATAGTTTCTTTATTCAGCTTTTGTCTGGAGGATCTGTCCAATGGAGAGAGCGGTGTGTTGAAGTCACCCATAATTATTGTGTTGTGGTCTATTTGACTCTTGAACTTGAGGAGAGTTTGTTTTATGAATGTTGCAGCACCATTGTTTGGTGCATATATATTGATAATTGTTATGTCTTGTTGGTGGATGGTTCCTTTTAACAGTATATAGTGTCCTTCTTTATCCCTTTTGATTAACTTAGGTTTGAAGTTGATTTTATTCGATATGAGTATGGCCACTCCTGCTTGCTTCCGAGGACCATGTGAGCGGTATGATTTTTCCCAACCTTTCACCTTCAGTCTGTGTATTTCTTTTCCTATCATATGAGTCTCCTGAAGGCAGCATATTGTTGGATTTGTTTTTTTTAATCCAGGTTATTAGCCTATGTCTCTTAATTGGTGAATTTAAGCCATTAACGTTTAAGGTTACTATTGAAATATGGTTAGTACTACCTGTCATGCTTATTTATTTATTTATTTTGATATGGCTTGTTTTTTTTTCTTTTTGGTTATTTTTTTCCCCTTCCCTTTACTGAGTTACCTCCCACTGTTAGTTTTGGGTGCTGTTTTTCAATTCCTCTTCTTGTAGTGTTTTGCTCAAGATGCCTTGCAGTGCTGGTTTTCTGGCTGTGAATTCTTTTAGCTTTTGTTTATCATGAAATATTTTAATTTCATTGTCAAATCTGAAGCTTAATTTTGCTGGATACAGTATTCTTGATTGGAATCCATTATTTTTCAGCGTTTGAAATACATTGTTCCAGGATCTTCTTGCTTTCAAAGTCTGTGATGAAAAATCAGTTGTTAACCTAATTGGTTTACCCCTGAATGTAATCTGCCTCCTTTCTCTCGTAGCTTTTAATATTCTCTCCTTGTTCTGTATGTTGGCTATCTTCATAATTATATGTCTTGGAGTTGGTCTATTACGGTTTTGGATGTTTGGGGTCCTGTAGGCTTCTAGGATTTGGCAATCCATTCCATCTTTCATCTCTGGGAAGTTTTCTAGGATTATTTCATTTAATAAGTTGTCCATTCCTTTGGTTTGAACCTCTGTGCCTTCTTCTATCCCAATGACTCTCAAATTTGGTTTTTTTATGAGATCCCATATCTCTTGGATAGATTGCTCTTGAGATTTAAGCATCTTTTCTGTGTTGACTATATTCTTTTCAAGTTGATAAACTTTGTCTTCATTATCTGATGTTCTGACTTCTACTTGATCTAGTCTATTTGTAATATTCTCGTTAGAGTTTTTAATCTGGTTTATGGTTTCTTGCATTTCTAGGATTACTGTTTGATTTTTTTTTTTTTAAGATCTCTATCTCCTGGTAAAGCTCGTTCTTTGCAGTTTGAATTTGTTAGGTCATTTTCAAAATATATTTTCAATACTTGCACTTGCTGTCTCATGTCTTCTCTAATATTCTGTTCCATTTGAGTTAGGTATGCCTTGATTTCTTTCCCTGTCCATGTTTCTGATGCTTCTAGGTCCTCCTGTAGATTTAAGTTGTCCTGCATTGTCTGTAATCCTTTTTTCCCTTGTTTTTTCATGTTGTTCACGTTACTTTCCAGCTCTGTTTGACTGCTTAGTAACTGCTTTCTCCTATACATTTGTTTTGGCTTTGTATATCTCTGTTGTCTCTCCTTTGTGGTGGGAGATTATGCCTAGAGATGTTGGGATTTATTGTACTTTAAAGCTGATTCATTCAATTTATAAAGGCTTCCGGATTCTTTATGCATATAGTGATTTGTTGTTTGTTCTTAGGACTTTAGGTTAGGTGCTATGAAGGTATAAGGGTTAGTATGTCTTGGCTACTTTAGAAGGTTGCTCTACTGAAGGGGGATACTAACCGTCGATTGGATCAGGGTGTTGGTAGTAGCTAGGTATTTAGGATCCCTATAGCCGGCCTCGAAACATTCATCTATTTGCATTTAGACAATTACACGTAATGGAGGATGCTATGCTTGGGATGAAAGTTGGGGGGAAGGGGAAGGAAGGTGCTCTTGAAAAGAAAGGAGGAGAGGGAGATAGATAGAATAGACGAGAATAGAAAGAACAATAAAACTTGAAAGGGGAAAGAAAGAAGGAACAGGGGAGAGAGAAAATAAAATAAAATAAGAAATAAAATTAGGTCTTAGAGATCCATTTTCTTCTCTTCCTGTAGGCAGAGCTGTGCCCTCCGAGCTGAGTTTTGCCCTCTATGTATCGACAGCAATCCTTGTAAGGCGGCTCCTGGGAGTCTCAATCCTGTTAGTCCAGAGCCGTTTCACTTCTACGGCCCCTCCTCCCCTTCCTCCTGCCAGCCAGCCAGGCCCTGCTCACCAGAGGAGGTTCCCCAAGGATCTGGTTACACTTTCAGACCCACCGCGTGCCCTATTTCCCAAACGAGTGAGCACTCTCTCTGTCATTCATCTAAGCCCCAGTGCTGTGGAGCTGTGGTCTGGGAGTCAATAGTTTAATTTTTCCGGACCCCTTTGGTGGGCACGCCCTCTGAAGCTGGCGGCTAAGACCTTGGGTGTCGCCACTGGTGGTAATGGGAGTTGGGGGTTGAGGATCCCCTCTGCTTCCCTCAGCCCCTACATTCACGACCACTCCACTGGCGGTAGGAGGAGTTGGGGGTCAGGAGTGTCCTCTGTTTCCCTCCACCCCTATCGTCACGCCCTCTCAGTTGGCAGTTGGGGGTGTTGGGGGTGGGGAGTCTTCTCTGCTTCCCTCCGCCCCTACAGTCACGGCCACATCACTGGCGGTAGGGGGAGTTGGGGGTCGGGAGTCCCTTGGCCCTTACGGTCACGCCCACGGAGAGATTTTTGAAGTTTCCCGGTTGTTTGTATCTGATGTGGGTGGGAGTCACACACCTGCTAAAGTAGATTCTGCTGGGAAGGAATCTCGTTGGCCGAACTCTGGTGACTTCCCCTCTCTGCTATGGCGGGCCCCTGGCTCCTTGCTGGAGTGTCCAAAGGGAGGGGTGGGACTGGCTTGTCTCTGGTCTGACTCAATCTCTGGTTTTAGTTCCCAGTTCGCTATTTCATAAAGGCTTGGTTAGAGTCCCTTCACGTGGCCTCCTGAGCCGGGCGGACGGGGCCGTTCGCCATGTGGGCGGGGCCATTCACAGAGCCAGGAGGGCGGGGGCAGTTTGCCTTGCCGGGAGGGCGGGGGCGTTCACCGGGCCGGGCGGGGGCCATTCGCTGTGCTGGGCCATCGGAGGCCGTTTGCAGAGCTGGGCAGGCGGCGGCCGTTCGAACGTTTGCCACAGTGAGCGGGCGGCGGCCGTTCGGCGGCGGCCGTTGGGACTGGACCTCTGCGCAGCGTGGCCAAGATTCACTCGTCTGGGACAAACTGTCACCTCTAATAAACTTACTAATTCCCGGCAGGTCTCCTTTCAGCGGAATTTTGCTAGAAGTTCCTTAGCAGGTAGAATCTAGGCATATTAATGGGTCTCTCTGATCCCGTTAATGTGGAGAAACTGAAAGTGCTGCCTCCTCGCCAGCCACCATGTTGGGGAACT